>NC_044913.1:41687793-41807793 GCF_001633185.2 Quercus lobata | reverse complement strand
CATCAAAATTTTCCTCAACAAGTTCATCAGGAGTCCTCAACAGGTTCATCAGGATTTTCCTCAATTGGGACGTCGAGATTTTCCTCAATCGGAACATTAGGATTTTCCTCAACATTAGTGGTTGGCAATGTTGCACCACTAGTATTAGTTTCTAAATCATTTGAAACTTTTCTTTTGAAAAAATCAAATATGGTAGTTGACTTTTTCATAATCTACAAATAAAATATAATTTGAAATTATTATGTTATTATATGGTCAATAATCTACAATCATTACATACAACAGACAAATACTATGCACACAAACATTCAACAACTAACCAATAAATTTTAAAGTTACAAATAATCTCTTAAATTATTTATCCAACTTTAATGTTTTAAAAGACACTAACTAATAGACAAAACCACCAAAAAAAAAAATATCACAAAACATCACAGCCTATTCATTATTGCTAAAGACAAAACTACAAAATAAAAATAAAAATAAAAATAAAATATTTACAAAACATCAAATGCAATAAGTGTTGACTGGTACGTGTGGTGTTGTGTTTGTCACTTGTCAGATGCAACTTTTTCATTTATAAAAGAATGCTAAAGACAAAGATGGGTCTTGGATCAGTTTTTTACCTTTCTTTTATCTCTTTCTCTCTAGTATATTCTGTCTTTAAGTCTCAGGTCTCTCCATCCCAGCCCAAGCTCCCAGCCCCAGTGTCCCTGACTGCCATTGCCACTGGCTTTGCTTCTTCAGTTCTTCTGCCACTAGCTGCCAAATTCCTCACGGTGTTCAACCGTAAGTTAGGTTTTCCTTCTTCTTCTTTTTTCTTTTTTTCTTTTTTTCTTTTTTTTTTTTGGTTGAATGGCTTAGAAATCCCCTTCTTTTTTCCCTTTTATTATATGTGTAAGGTAAGTTGGATGTTTCCTACTCCTAGGCTAGGTAGATATCTAATTAGAACCGACTTTGATTTTTTATTTTATTTTTTGGGGTGTTGTTTGGGCTTAATTTTTGTTGTTGGGCTAACTTTTTTTATAGCATTTAAAAATATCAATGATATTATTAAGGGGGGCAAAGTGCAATTTTATTGGAACAAATTGCTAAAAATAATATATTATATATATACTAAAAAAAATTTTTGAAAATCTAGGGGGGGCCACTGCCTCCCCAGGTCCAAGAATAGCTCTGTCACTAGGTGGGATAATGAATCTCGTAGGAGCCAAGAAGAATGCTAGGCCATCACCAAAATCGGAAGTGCCTGATCCAACGATGCCAATAGTGAAGGAGAAACGTGTGGTAAAGTCGGAGAGCTTTCCTATATTAGGGTCCCAGAGTGGCACCTTCTTAGCATAGACAACCCAACCAACACAGTAGTTTTCAACTCTGTTCATATCAACAAATCCCGTAGAACTTACTGCATCACCCATATATAGTATGTCGATGTCACTAGGATCAAAGTAAGTTTTTTTGAATTGAACTAAATAAGCACTAGTGAGGAGAAGTAAAACAAAGAAGAAAAGAGGAAACATAGAGGTATCTAAATAGTAATCTGTAAAGTTGGTGAACTAGTATTGTGTTGCTTGGAAGTGGTAACTGAATTTTCTATTTATAACTTGATGATACTGAAGTTTCCTTTCAACTACCAGCTACATAGTTAAATAGTGAAAGAAGTTCATTGAAATGGTACTACATACTTCAAATAAAATATAATGATGAAGATACCTCGCCGGCAAAATTGCGTCTGATAGGTCAAGAATGTATTGACCCCTTTGGTAACTTAATCAATTACTTAGCCAAGTTAAGTAATTTGATTCAATTTAATGCAATAAGCGTGGTAGCACAAACAAATCACCAACTAAGTTAAATGCAGCAGAAAATAAATTTGACACAAGTGATTTGTTTACGAATAGGGAAAACCACCGAGGCAAAACCCCACCGAGTGAATTTAAGGTCACCACTCTCAAGAATCCACTATTATCAAAACAAGCGATTACAAGTAAAGGATTCCCAGTACCTTATACCAACCTACAGTTGAACCATTACCCAAATACACAATTGGACTTGTAATGTAGTGACAATCTCTCCTTTCAATGCACGACTCTAAGTACGTGACTAACCAATTGATGCACGGATCCTAATACGTGACTAACACACCAACTTGAGAAAGATGTTGGCCCCAAAGTTCTTCAGTTCATCCACATGATGAAGATCAAAAAGCTCCTTGGTTACAAAACCCTTGGCACACAAATGCAGCAGCTTCTTCAAGAGAAAGATGAACTAGGGAAAATTGTCTCTAGTCACAATTTGAGTGAATAATCACTTTGCATCAAGTTGCACCACCTTAGACGATAAAATAATCATTATATATAACTAGGGTTGTGAGAAAAGAAACCCTACACAAATAGCTTGGATATGCGTGAAAAACATATCTAGAAATCTGAATTTCGTAATTCTCGAAAGATACAGCTTTTATCGAGAGCTGTCAAGAATCACATATTAAATCTCGATAGATACATCTGTCGAGTTTTAATAAATAGCACTTCTTCACTTGTTTCTTGGACAAACTTGCATAGCTTCAATACTAGACTTAAACTCTTGTTTCTTGAAGTATTAAACACATCATAGATCTACCCAATTACAAGTAAAATGTGTTTTGTCAAAGGATTAGCCAATTCTATATGACAAATGCTCTAACAAGTTCTATATATGTCCAACAATCTCCCCCTTTGGCAATTTGTGACAAAACTACAACAAACAAATGAAGTATGAGAGAAGTCATAAATCACTAAACTCATAATCACTTATTAAATACAATAAAATCTAATCCTAACACAAACTCTTGAAAAACTTTGCAAGAAGAGAGTTCATGGCATGATAGATTTTGTCTTTCTGAAACACTTTAAACAAAACTCATCAAGACATCTTAGTGTGAAACAGAAATAAAAGATTGCATACATAAAAAACATGTGTATAAAGATAAAAAAGAAACAACACATGGAGAGATAGGTGAAAATGATAACAACATCATAATATATATATATATATATATATATATATATATCAAAGATAAGAACAATGTTTGCTATCACTAAGTGGTCACAAGACCGATGTACAAAAAGATAATGTAACTTCATAGAAAGAAAAGAAAAGTACATATATCCTCACTATATCCCTCAAAAGTTATAAACACTCCCCCTATCAAAAAGTCCAATATTAACTCTCCCCTTAAGTACATGACTACTTTCATACCCAAAACTATTTCCCCTTTTTGTCACAAATGATAAAGGGCAAGTCACTAAGAAGTGGTCATCTCCTCAACACCAGAAGAGCTAACATCCTCATCCTCGTCATCATCATCATCATCATCACCGGAACCATCATCATCGTCCTCGTCCTCTGAAGCCTGTGGAGATGGAGAGGGAGAAGCAACGAAGCCACCAAGGCGAGCCTGACTGTAACACCCTAGCCTTTATAAAATAAATAAATAAACAAATAAAAAGGTTGTTTTGAAAATTATTTGAGTGGGGGCATTTTTGTAATAAGACCCAAGACTAGCCCTAGCCTTATATGTAACCCACGTTGGCTTCCTCCTCTATTTTTCTAAAGTGCCGCCTCCCATCACCTTTCCCTCTTTCCTCTAGTATTCCCATTCCCCATGGCCGAAAATCCTCTCTCTCATCCTCATGTGAAGTTTATTTACTTCTGCCTCTTAAATTTCTATCTTGGTTGACTCATGGAAGGTTCTTTCCCAATCAAAATCCGCCACCAAGAGTTCTAGTGGCTATTTTGGCAGACCCATTTGAAAGACCATCCCTCTAAGTTTGGTTAATTCAATAGATGAGGTAAAAATCTAAGTTTTTTGTCATTTTCTTCTATGAAATCCTTTGGGCTTTGTTGTTTCATGATGTTTATGACAATTACTTAGTGGGTATTTGAGGTGTTGGGACATTTAAGACTTTATTTGGAGGCTATGTATTTAATGAGGTGAATTAGATTGATTTTTGAAAGTGAGGTTCTTGCATTTTGGAAAAGATTTTGACATATGTGAAAGTTGATGGTATTGACTATGAAATTGTTTAATTGATATGTACATTATGCTTGTTGCATGCTAAGTGTTTGATAAATTGTCTATATGAGTTATGAGATTGAATTTCTTGCTTGCGTTGTGATGATTGTTATATGAGGTTTTGGGTTGCATTCCTAGTTGTTAATGTGTGCTAACACATGTAGCTTTAAGGTTAACCAAGTCTCAAAGCTTTAGCAATAATATTAAAATCATAGTAATTTTCTTTTGGGACTCTAAATCTATCCCTAACAGATTTGAGTCAGCTGCGACAGGTGATTTTTAATACATTATAGAAAAATTATTTTGAGCTAAATTTTTTATGGTACATACTACACATATAAGAGCTTATCCCTATTTAATTTCAAGTTAATCAGATGAATTTTCATGGACCAAACAATTTTTACAAAATGGCTGGCCTGCTGTGTATTGAATCTGAAAATGCGATGAAAACGCTGAGATTTTGTGGAATTTACTTCAAATCTTTGTTGAATGGATTAGTTTGTAAATTCATGTGCTTTCTTCGACATGTGTTTTACTTAGTTAAGTCTAATAATGGTTTGGTTTAATCATTTATTGCTCTAAAGGGAAACTCATGAGATATGCTACTCATATTATGAATTGATGTGTTTTATGTTATGTTTATATGTGCACATTGCTTGCAGTGGAGAATCAAAATGCTTTGGTTTTGTGCTATGGCATTATGGGTTTGTATGCTTGTTTGGTTCCCGTTTGGGAATGGGTACTTGTCTTGGGTTGGGCAAGCTAGGCTTTAGTACATTTGATTTGTTTTAGGAGATCCTATTCGATTTTGGAGACAAATGTGATGATAAACTTTACGATAGGCCTTATTATTAATAGGCTTATTCCTTATATTTCTAGGTTTTGAGATTCTTGGTGATGGACCTAGTGATGGGATTAGTTGATTTTCTGATGCCCGGTTGATGTAAAATTGGTTAGCTTTCCGAGGTAAGTAGCTTTTTAATGGGATTTTTGGAAAATAACCATGTTTCATAAATGTTGTTTTTGGGTCAAACCCATTTTGGAAAATTATATATGGATATATGTTTTCTTTAAAAGTGTTGTGTTGTGACCCTATTATATATTATTATATGTGAAAATGCATCATATTTGGTATTGCATTCGGGGAAATGCATGAATTTTTGATATGGAAAAATGAGTATCTTTTATTTAATCTTTGATAAGGAAATCACGAATTTCATGCTATATTAGAAAATTTAAAGATGTTTATTTTGTCTTGTTATGTGGGAAATTGATAGAAAATCTTTTGACAAGAATGAAGTTAAAAACCTTACAAACTTTTTGGAAGTTAGATTATTTAAGATTTTTCTAAAATTACCTAGATATAAACTATGTGTTTCAAAGTATATGTAACCTGTGAGTTTTATTTGGTTTTAACACCATGTCATGTGTGATTTCCCAATGATCACCCAATTTGGTTCCGCAGTCTTTATGACAACAGAATCAGATCCAGGTCATTCCCCTTTCACTTTGGATGATACATTCTTCCATGCTACACATAGGGGGAAGATGTTCCTTGATTGTGTGTGGGTGAGGCTGCTGCCCATGGGGCCAAAAGACCACATGCAAAAGAGGTCCTATTTGACGCACTTTCTCTGCTGCCCATAGGGGGAGAGAAAAACCTTGAGAGTATAGGCAATGCTACTATCCATGGGGCGAAGAGTCTGCATACCAAAGATGAAAATATCATGCCAGTTGTGAATGGGTGGATCCCCTGACCGGTCTATGTGATAGTGTGGTATATTTGTGATAAATTACCTTATGTTAGGTTTTATGACTTTGGAATAATATTATTAGTGCTCACAGATTATAATATATAGTTTCATGGTATTATTTTGAGACATTTTGTGTTTCATCATTTAATTATTCTTGTTACATTATTTTTGAAGCTGGAACCAAAAATTAAGGGAAAAATGAAAACAATCCCAAACGTTATGGGTCAAATGTGAACTTTGGTCTTAGATTTTCTTTTTAAGACGCAATTTTGCTAATTAATTATTCTTTCTAATTATGAATTTTATATGAAAATGTGAAGGAATTATATGAATAACAAATAAATTATTAGGAGTGTACAAAACCAACCGCACCTTAACCAACCAAAACGAACAGCCATATGTGGTCATTGCACTCGTTGACCACGATGGAGGCGTAAAAACTGCACTTGCTAGTGCAAATGCAATGTAGTTTGCAGTTCTAGTTTCAAAAACCGGTAACAACTGCACCACACCTATTGATAAATAATTTTTATTTTATATTTAATATATGTAATGTTTCTTATATGCCACTTCTTACACATATTTGTATATATAAGTAAGCTAAGCTATATATATATATATATGAAAAATGAACTATTTCCCAAATTTCATTGTTTGCCTCTTTGAATTCTAAATTATTTCCCATTTTCCCTAAGCCAACCCAACAAGTAATTAATTCTTGGCGAAAATGCACTTTTGGTCCCTACATTTTGGGCCTATTCTTGATTTGGTCCCTAAATTGATTTAGCTCCTAGATTGGTCCCTGATTTTTAAAAATCGTTTTTAAAATAGTCCCTACCGTCAACCCAGTGACAGAAAAAGCTAAGGTGGCAAACAGAGGTCCTAAGTGTCAAACCCATTTATTAAAATAATAATTAAAAATTCAGCATGTCCCACTTACACCCACGTGACCCCTTACGTGACCCTGCCACCTCATCTCCCGCGGACTTAGCCCTCAGGTGTCCCTGCCTATCAACTACCTTCAACCACCCCTTAGACAGACACAAACAAAGAACCCTAAATCACTCACAGACAAAAACTTTGCCTCACCCACTCATCAAAACCACATTGAAGAGATGGAATCAAGCTCATCATCCTCGGCAAGCCTGAAAAGGAGAGCATCACGCATGTGTTATTGCCCCAGCCCTAGTAAACCAGTTCTAGTGGTGTCCTGGTCAGAGAACAATCCAGGAAGAAGGTTCTATGGGTGTCCTAATTACTGGGTAAGGTCTAAGTTATTTCAAAAAAAATTTCTTTAGTTCTTTTTTTTAGTGGGTTGATTGATTTGGTTTAAATTTCAGGTTGGACGAAAGTGCAAATATTTTCAATGGGTTGATGATGAGATTTTGTCCGCATGGTAAGGTCCTTATCCTAGAACAGAGGCAAACCATTCTCAGACTCGAGGCTGAAGTTTCAACTTGCAAAAAGAGGGAGAAGTGTCTAACAGTGTCTCTGATTTTGGCATTGCTAATGTGTGGGATCTGCCTTTGTATGATTTTAGTTTTGGTCATTTAGATGGGTGGGTTAGATGGTGTATGCAGGGTTAACATATGTAGGGTTAAGGTAGATAAATAGAGTGCCTTGTATGAAGCATTTTGTGGAAAACTATATCCCAATTACCTTTGTAATTTCAGTTTGAATGAAATGAAATTATCATGGATTGAACATACAGTGTATATGTTGTTTTAGATAAATTGCTCAATGTTATCTGATTTTGTAATGAATGAATGAACTTAAGTTGGTCACTGTGTGTAACTTACTGAACTGAAGTTACCAATTCAGTCATTGTGTGCAAACTATCCACTGGAAAATACTTGACACTTATCTGGCATGAGCTGCACCTATAAGGTGCCCTGGTCTTACTCAAAGCCAACTAAATGCAGTTATGGTGCTCTATCCAAGCCTTGTCTTATACTAAATCTTGCTCTTGATTTGACAGAAATAACTTACAAAGCGTCATATGGTGAAGAGCCTTTGGACACAAATGGTAACCAATAAATAACTAAATACCTGATAAATGTTAGAGCAGGTTGCCATTAGCCATATAATGAACTTAAGTTGGTCACTGTGTGTAACTCACTGAACTGAAGTTACCAATTTAGTCATTGTGGGCAAATAGACTGCACTATATACATGACAGACATGAATCTGTCCAAAATACACAAATCACAATACAGAAAACCCAAGCAATCCTTGCCATATTACACAAATCACAAACCATATAGGCAATCTCTGCCATATTACACAAATCACAATACACAAACCATATAGGCAATCCCTGCCATAATACACATATCACAATACACAATTCATTGACAAAACCCAAGCAATCTCTGCCATAATACACAGATCACAATACTACTTGCCAAAAAAAAAACTTTAGCTGCCATAGTTCAAGCAATCAAGTTACACATTAGCTGCCATACACAAATCACAATACACAAAAACCTTAGCTACCACAATATTACAATATTATAGGCAATCAAGTTACACCTTAGCTGCCATACACAAATCACAATACAAAACTATTACTGCCACAATATTACAATATTATAGGTAATCAAGTTACACCTTCATTTGCAATTTCTTTTGCATAATTTAGCCATTGTTCAGGCAACAAAAACTAGTACTTAGCTACCATAGTTCAACACTACCAAAATATACATAATTCAGCCATAATTCAACAATAATTACAACCAATAAAAATGATTTTTGCTGCCACTGACAAACTTTCACACTAACTACCACAAAAAAGTTCAAAGAAACAAAAAACAAAGAAATGAAATTTGCCCAATCTCCACCAGCTTATCCCATTGGCCCATGCATAGATGCATTTCTTGATGCATTCAAAGTCTCACTTGTGACACTCCCCTTCTTTCTCTTCTTTGGATTTCCATGCGTGTTCCTGCTTGGATTGGATGTTGTACTATTGGGGGGTGCACTGCTTGTAGCTTGTTTGGTGGCTGCTGCACTGCTTGTAGCTTGTTTGGTAGGTAGTACCCTTGGTGGATTTGGCTCATTGATGGCCACTCCTCCACTTGCTCCACCAACTCCACCAACATAAGCCCAATTAAAAATTTGGAAGAAGTACAAACAAAAAAAAAATTCATGCACAAACAAGTATTATACCTATTTTAGCCTAGAACTCCTGCTGTTTGGACCACCACCACCAGCTGTAGGCAATGAAGAATTCTCTCCAACCTCACATTTGCAACTTCTTTTATTGTGGCCTATCTTCCCACATGACTTGCACATTTTGGTAATACTCGACCCCTTGCTGTGACCCCTTCTTGGTTTATTGGATTCCCTTGCTCTCTTCTTCTTGGGCTTACTAGGTGGCCTTCTCTTTATTGGAGGCTGCACAAGTGGGAGTCTAGTTGGGGTCCACATATTCTGACCATTAATGGGATCAATGATGGGTTCATAGCATGCCTTGTATGTGCTAACTTTGTAGCAGTCATTAGTGTATTTTTCAGCTACCTCGCTGTTGAAGAATATGCATGGAATTGCATGGTAGCATGGAATACCAGTGATGTCCCATTCCCTACATGTACATGTCCTCTTATCCAAGTCCATAATGAAACTTTGTAGCCCATTCTTAACTTCAAATCTTGTGTGAGAAGACCAACAAGCCAATCATTTACTGCTACTCATCTTCTCCCTATGCAATCTTTTACATACTTTAGGACACAACTCAGACTCTACCTTTAAAATACTCAATTTATTTTGTTGGGACCTATTCATCAAATACAACCTAATATCTTCAAGCTGCATACATAAACAACTCACATATTAGTGCATGCTAAAAAATATATAACTCAGACCTACATACATAAAGTATAGGAAATTTGCATACCATGCAATGGGCTTCCCTTTGAATTTTATGATCCTACTGTTGAAACTTTCACACATATTGTCACGCCCTAAACCCCAAAGGGTCCAAAGCATGAGAAAGATGTCTCAAGTACCTGTAAATTTTTTTTTTTTTTTTTTGACAATTCAATCAACATAAATCCTAACAAGTGCCAACATCAAGAATCATCATGATAATCTCACAGCATATACTCTCAGAGTAAGTCAGAGCTCTAAGCATTAATTACAGGGACCATTGGTCACAAAAGAATAGAGGTCTGAATAAAACAATTACATAACAACAGCTTGTCCCATCAGTGGAAATACAGTCATAACCACTATAATATACAAAAGAATGAGTCAAGCCTAGTCTAAGATGTACGCTATCTAATATATCCTACAAAAATTCAGCCTCCATCAGTAGTTAGTCTAACTACTATTAGCCACCAAAAAGCTGTCTCAAAAGATTGTTGCCTACTCTAAAAAGTTTATAAAAATAATGGAATGAGACAGAGCCCAATAAGTAGCACATTAATGGGGGTGGGGGAAATTCAAGTTTCATTTTCAATAATAATAATATGACAAGAATGATTACATAATGAAGCACAAAGTTTCTCAAAGTAAATACCTTGAAAATATATACTATAATCTGTGAGCATCAACAATATAATTCCTAAAACCATAATATCTAACATAAGATAAATTATCACAAATCTACCACACTACCACATAAACTGGTCAGGGGATCCACCCATTCACAACTGGCATGATATTGTCCTCTCTGATATGTAGACTCTTGGCCCCATAGACAGCAGCCTCACCCATACCCTCAAGGTTTTTCTCTCCCCCCATAGGCAGCAGAGAGAGCGCGTCAAATAGGACCTCTCTTGCATGTGGTCTCTTGGCCCCATGGATAGCATCCTCACCCACACACAATCAAGGAACCTCTTCCCCCCATGGACAGCAGGGAAGAACGCGTCATCCAAAGTGAAAAGGCACTGACCTAAATTTGATTTCATTGTCACAAAGACTACGGAAACCAAATCGGGTGATCACCGGGAAATCACACATGACACGGTGTCAAAACCATATAAAGCTCACAAGTATACATTCCCTTTCAAAAACATAGTTTATAACCAGGTAATTTCAGAAAAACCTTAAATAATCTAACTTCTACAAAGTTTGTAAGGTTTTCAACTTCATTCTTGTCTATTTTCTATCAATTTCCCAAATAATACAAGACAAGATAAGCATCTTTAAATTTTCTAATATACCATAAAATCTATGATTTCCTTATCAAAGATTAAATTAAAAAATGCTCATATTTTCCATGTCAATAATTCATGCATTCCCCAAATGCGATACCAAATATGATGCATTTTCATATATATATGTATATATATATATATATATAAATTAAGGTTACGACACAATAGTTTTTAGGAAAAATATAGTTTCCATAGGTAGTTTCCAAAAGCGTGTCTAACCCAAAAACAACATTTATACAACATGTCTATTTTTCAAAATACCCATTAAAAAGCTACTTACCTCGCAACCGCAAAATCCTAATTCTCCAAGCTCCAAGGGGAGATTAGCTAGAACCTAAACAATGTCAAGCAAATCTATCACAATGAGCACAAAGCTTGAAATTGTATCTAACTACAAATTAGGAATTGCCAAGTAAGAACTCAATTAGGCAAGCCTAGTATTCAACCTCACATGTAATGTATTCTACATCCAAAATTTCTCACAACACTTTAATTTGCAAGGCATAGACTCCCATTTATACTCATAAATCTTTCAAGGTGTCATATCTAACATCAAAACCTCCACACTTTACAAGTGCTTCCCACAAGATTTTTTACATCATCAAGTGACCCATGACACCAAAATCAAAATTTTCTCCAAGACAAACAATTTAAATCTTTAACTAGCTCTAAATAATGTAACTCATCATCTATCACATATTATAACTCAAAACCTCTAAATTTTCATCACAACAAGCCTTAGATAGCCATCATTGTAAAAATCATGAACTCACTCATCAAATACATCCACCAAGACCAAAACCCATACATATAAACACATGAATATCATTTCCAAAGCTCTTAAATCACATGAATAACATTATTAAAGATTAGGTAAATAACCTCAAACAAGAACATAATACTCATCAAAAAAGATTTGAACTTTTACCTCAAATAAAATTATGAAGATGCTTTGGAGTTCCTAAGTATTTTTTCGGTGATCTTGCCGGAAAAATGATGGTGAGATGGTGTGTTTTGGAGTGGAGGCTGGCGAGTGAGTGTGTGTGTGTTTCAGTAAAATGAAAAGAGAGAAAATGAAAGAAAGAAAAGAGAGAGCTGGCCAAAAGAGAGAAGAGATGTGGGTGAAATTGAGTGGATGAGAATGATGGGTAGTGGGGTTAGGTGGGGGCACACGTGGTCCACAAAATTCTGACTTACATTTAAAAAAAAAAAACTCACGGGATGTTACAATCTTCCCCTCTTATAAAAATTTCGTTCTCGAAATTTTACGTACCTTGGTCTTGAAAAAGGCTTGGGTATCTTGACAACATAACATCCTCACGCTCCCAAGATGCCTCTTTCGCCGAATGATTCTTCCAAAGCACCTTTACCCAAGGTATTGTTCTATTGCGTAACACTTGCTCCTTACGGTCCAAAATCTCTACCGGAACTTCTTCATATGATAAATCATCTCTAATCTGAAAAGGCTCATAGCTCAAAACATGTGAAGGGTCAGGAATGTATTTCCTTAACATAGACTCATGGAAAACATTATGAATTCCTGACAGGGCTGGTGGTAGGGCAATTCTATATGCAACCTCACCCACTCTTTCCAAGACCTCAAAAGGCCCTACAAACCTAGGGCTTAACTTACCCTTTTTGCCAAATCTCATTACCCCTTTCATAGGCACAACCCGTAGGAAAACTTTATCTCCAATTTCAAGTTCCAAAGCCTTCCTTTTAATGTCAAAATAGCTCTTTTGTCTACTTTGGGCTGCTCGTAGTCGATCACAGATCATATTTACCTTTTCACAAGTCCTCTGGATAATCTCTAGCCCCAAGAGTTTTCGTTCTCCAACCTCATCCCAACAAATTGGGGATCTACACTTTCTCCCATACAAAGCCTCATAAGGTGCTACTTCAATACTTGAATGGTAACTATTATTGTAAGCAAACTCCACCAAAGGTAAGTGACTAGCACAATTCCCTTTAAGATCCAATGCACATGCTCTCAACATATCTTCTAGAGTTTGAATAGTCCTTTCAGACTGTCCATCTGTCTGAGGGTGGAAAGCTGTGCTAAAATTCAATCTAGTACCCAAGGCCTTTTGCACACCACCCCAAAAATGAGAAGTAAACCTTGGATCTCTATCTGAAACAATAGAAGTAGGTACTCCATGAAGTCTCACAATCTCATCAACATAGAGCTGAGCTAACTGATCAAGAAAGTAGTTCATCCGAATAGGGAGAAAATGAGTTGATTTTGTCATTCTATCAACAATCACCCAAATAGCATCATGACCCTTAGGAGATCTCGGCAATCCTGAAACAAAATCCATAGTGATTTCCTCCCACTTCCATTAGGGAATAGGAAGTGGTTGCAACAAACCCGAGGGTCGTTAGTGCAACACCTTAACTTGCTGACAAGTCAAACATTGCTCTACAAAGTGAGCAATCTCCATTTTCATATTATTCCACCAAAATTTTTCACGAAGATCACGGTACATCTTTGTACTACCCGGATGTATTGTATATGGGGAATAGTGAGCCTCCTCTAGAATCTCCTTTTTAATCAATGGATCATTTGGCACACAAAGTCTACTCCCAAATCTCAAAGCACCATCCTCAGAGATAGAAAATTCAGATTTCTTTCCACTACGCACCTCATCCATGATTTTCTTTAAATGTGGGTCATCGGCCTGTGACAATTTAATTCTTTCCACCAAGGTTGGTTGGACACTCAAACTAGCCAGGTAGGCCTCAGAATGGCCCATAACAACCTCAATCTCCATCCTTCCAAGATCCTAAATAATTTCCTCTTGAGTGGTTAGCAAAGCAGCTGAAAAACTTGAAGGCTTTCTACTAAAAGCATCAGCTACAACATTAGCCTTACCAGGATGATAGTTAATAGAGCAATCATAATCCTTAACCAATTCCAACCATCTCCGTTGCCTCATATTTAACTCCTTCTGGGTAAAGAAATACTTTAAACTTTTATGATCAATGAAAATCTCACATCTTTCTCCATACAAATAATGTCTCCAAATTTTCAAAACAAAAACAACTATAGCCAACTCCAAGTCATGAGTGGGGTAATTTTTCTCATAATTTTTCAACTGACGAGAGGCATAAGCCACAACCTTCCCATTTTGCATCAACACACAACCAAGTCCCTTATGAGAAGCATCACTATAAATGACAAAACCTCCTGTACCTGAAGGGATAGTTAACACTGGAGCAGTGACCAATCTCCGCTTTAGCTCTTGGAAGCTTTTCTCACATTCTTCCTTCCACTCGAATTTAACATTCTTTCGAGTTAATTGTGTCAAAGGATCCGCAATGCAGGAAAATCACTCTACAAATCTTCTGTAGTAACCAGCAAGGCCTAAGAAACTTCTAATCTCACTCACATTTGTAGGTCTATCCCAATTAACCACCGCTTCTATCTTATAAGGATCCACTATAATTCCATCCTTAGATATCACATGACCCAAGAACATGGCTCTATGGGTGAGGCTGCTGTCTATGGGGCCAAGAGTCTACATACCAGAGAGGACAATATCATGTCATTGTGAATGGGTGGATCCCCTGACCAGTTTATGTGGTAGTGTGGTAGATTTGTGATAATTTATCTTATGTTAGATATTATGGTTTTAGGAATTATATTGTTGATGCTCACAAATTATAGTATATAGTTTCAAGGTATTTACTTTGAGAAATTTTGTGCTTCATTATGTAATCATTCTTGTTATATTATTATTATTTAAGATGAAACTTGCATTTCCCCCACCCCCATTAATGTGCTACTTACTGGGCTCTGTCTCATTCCATTATTTTTATAAACTTTTCAGAGTAGGCAACAATCTTTTGAGACAGCTTTTTGGTGGCTAATAGTAGTTAGACTAACTACTAATGGAGGCTGAATTTTTGTAATGGATATATTAGATGGCGTACATCTTAGACTAGGCTTGACTCATTCTTTTGTATATTATAGTGGTTATGACTGTATTTCCACTGATGGGATAAGCTGTTGTTATGTAATTGTTTTATTCAGACCTCTATTCTTTTGTGGCCAATGGTGCCTGTAATTAATGCTTAGAGCTCTGACTTACTCTGAGAGTATATGCTATGAGATTATCATGATGATTCTTGATGTTGGCACTTGTTAGGATTTATGTTGATTGAATTGTCCAAAAAAAAAAAAAAAAAAAATTTACAGGTACTTGAGATGTCTTTCTCATGCTTTGGACCCTTTGGGGTTTGGGGCGTGACACATATTGTTGAGGACAGTATCACTTAACCCATCACCCCAGAACATATGTCTAGCCCATATTGTTGTGGTGTGTCCTTTCAGCCAAATGTATGTACCCTCATCAATATCTTTCATCTCATTCATTACCCTCTCAAATTCCTGTGCATAAGTTGCTTTTGCTGCTCTCCAAAACAATTCTCTAATTAGGAGATCAGGATGTTGCTTCCTCAAGTTGTTGTACAAATGTCTACAACAAATCCTATGTTAATAATGAGACTAGTTCTCTGCAAATGACTGCACTAATCCCTGCCAAATGCAGACAACAAGAAGTAAGTATATATACATCACATACAATTGTTGTTCATATTTCTCATGTTATAAACATAAAATATAGAAATACCTTCTGTTGGTCTGATATGAATGTCCACCTCTTGCTATCACCAATGTCAGCTAGCAACAGGTTTATAAACCAAGTCCATGAATCCTTAGTTTCAGCTTCCATTACTGCCACAGCCAAAGAGAAATATTCTTCATTAGGGTCCATTGCCAATGCAACAATCAGCTACCCCCCAACTTGTTTTTAAGATGGTAAGAATCCAATCCAATTATTGGCCTGCAGCCTGCCAAGAATCCCTTCTTACACCCAGCCTAGCAAATGTACAATCTCTCAAAGTAGGGCACTCCTATCTGTAAATCCATTTCAGCTGCCAATTCTCTCTCATTATAAGTGTGAGTCTTCATCAGAACTGCACTACCAGGACTAGATCTCCTCAGCTCTACACAATAATCCCAGAGCTGATTGTACTGCTCTGTGTAAGACCCATCAACAAACTCTTGAGCCCTTTCACTAGCCCTTCTGGCCTTCCCAGCATTGATATTCACCACATACTTCTCATGCACTGCTTCTTGAATATCCTTCAGCTTTATATCATGTTGTATCCTCACCTTTTTCATCAACTTCCTTGCAAGGAACTTGGTAGTGCACCTTGGATTTTTGTAACTCCTAGTACATGTGTGCTCCAAGTTTAAGGTCTTAAGTTGGTAACTCATCTCCATTGGTAGCTTTGCTAGGTAAGCTGTAAACTTGCAGGAAGGTTGACACTTGGCTCTAACACTTAATTTATCATTCTTCACAAACTTCACCCCCCATCCACCATTCACTGCATACTCAATGATAGCATCCTTGAACTGTTTAGGGGAAATAAACAACATATTCTTCTCAAACCTCATGTGTTCAAGATTAGAAACTAGTTTAAACACTGGAAACTTCTTCCTCCTAGTGACATTATCCACATGTCCATGAGTAGCATCACCATCACCCTTACTGTCACTATCATCAACCCCTTCATCACCACTAGATGATGACTTAGTCAAACTTAACAGCTCCTCACTGGTGTAATCTGAGTTCATTACACCAGCCCCCATATGATTTGGCAATGTCACCACAACATCATTGTCCCAGCTATCACTACTATCTTCACCCACATACCTTTGGTTGGGGTTCATTTCTCTAGTCCTTTCCTTTTTAGTATCACTAGAATTCTCATTACTATCAGTGGTGACAGCCCCATCCCGTTATGGTTCCTCAACAACTGGTTCCTTACCAAGTCTCCTGCATCCAAGTATTTCAATATCAGAATCACTCTGGATACCATCTCCATTAGTAGGACTAGGACCTTCACCTCTATCATCCCTATCACCCTCATAGAAATACTGATAACCATCAAAATCATCCCTATCATCCTCATTATCCTCATAAAAGTACTGATGACCATCTAAATCATCATCACCATCATAGAAGTCATCTCCATCCTCATAAGCAAGTTCCCCATCACTAGAATTGTACCCTTCAGGCTTAGGCTCAAGCGCTACAACAAGGTCCAATGTCACACCATTACCATTATTAATCGGGATAGGGTCATGTACTAGATGCTGGACATATAGATGAATATGTCCATGACCCCACACCAAACCAGTCATGAACATTACATCCTTGTCATCCTTGATCAAGTGGAACATCCTATCCTCTTGGTCATCCCCAGGTCTTGTGTACCACAACCTACTCATACAAGTGTACCCAAAATCTTTACAGATGGACTCAATTTCCACCTTAGACCACTTATCAGGATCACAACCATCTACTACCCCCACCTCACCCCCTACATACTCCTGATAATTTTCACTAAAATGTCCACCATGATGCACGCACAAAGTAAAAGACTCATCCATCTTGCATGCATGAAAAATTACTTATCGAATATTTTATTTCAATAAAGACAAAACTAAACTAAACAGTCAAACATGCATTGAAACAATGCCAAAACATATATAATTTACTGATAATAGGGAACACACATGGTCCACCATGATCCTTATTAACTTTACATATTCTACTACTTTAATTTTGATATTATAACTTAGTATTGTCTATACATATTCCTCTTAGACGGTTTTAACTTTACATATAATTTTGTCTATTTATCTTCCTTTATTTTGACTTTTCTTATTCTCATCTTTTTACTATAAATTTGTTACTCTCTCCCTTTTTTTTTTTTTTTTCATCCCGTGAGTTTAAAAAAAAAAAAAATGTAAGTCAGAATTTGGTGGACCACGTGTGCCCCCACCTAACCCCACTACCCATCATTCTCATCCACTCAATTTCACCCACATCTCTTCCCTCTTTTGGCCGGCTCTCTCCTTTCTTTCTTTCATTTTCTCTCTTTTCATTTTACTGAAACACACACACACTCACTCGCCAGCCTCCACTCCAAAACACACCATCTCACCATAATTTTTCCGGCAAGATCACCGGAAAAATACTTAGGAACTCCAATGCATCTTCATCATTTTATTTGAGGTAAAAGTTCAAATCTTTTTTGATGAGTATTATGTTCTTGTAAAAGCATAATAAAGCACTCAAACTGTGGTCCATAATAGATGAGAGAGACAAAAAGCATTAAAAGTAAGAGAGAGAGACAAAGACAGATATACACACATTCACGCCTTTTCGAAGAGAGTCAGATATACACATATAAATAGATACACACATAGAGAGAAGTAGATATGCACCTCTTAGCTTATCAACTGCGGTAAAAGTCTCTGTCGTTCTAACTCACTATGATTTCTCAGATTATTAGTTTTCAAGTTTCATGGAAATGGTTTTCTCAAAGGAATGTTACGGTTTTCAAGTTGGATGTTAGGGAAGAACTCGAGTTGATTTGGGAATGTTAAGGTTTAGTTTCCAAGTGAAATTTGGGGATTTTCAGTGAAGGACTGAAGGTAGTTTATGAGTTAAGTCACGAGAGGGTCACGCGTGGGCTAAGTTCACGGGAAAATGACGTGGCAGGGACACGTGAGGGCTAAGTCTGCGGGAGATGAGGTGGTAGGGTCACGTGGGTGTAAGTGGGACACACTGAATTTTTAATTATTATTTTAATAAATGGGTTTGACACCTAGGACCTCCGTTTGCCACTTCAACTTTTTCTGTCACTGGGTTGACGATAGGGACTATTTTAAAAATGATTTTTAAAAATCAGGGACTGACTTAGGAGTTAAATCAATTTAAGGACCAAATCGAGAATATGCCCAAAATGTAGGAACCAAAAGTGCATTTTTGCCTTGATTCTTTTGAAATAAAAGATAAGCTCCTTCACAACTAAGAACCTGCCAGATAATTCTAAATAAACCCAAAACAAAGAGGGAAAAAAAACACATTCATGCTAGCCCAAACCAACCTAAAATTTTTAAAAAAGGCCCAACCCAACAGTGACCAAACCACACTACACAATCTAAAACTGCACCGCAATGATGAGGTGACTAAATCAACTAAGGTGAGGTGCTATGTGGTGATAAATATGGCTAAAACTGCACCGCACTAGATCGTGTACATCCACTTACATGAGTTTTCTTGCTAAATAATTTACTTGAAATAACCGTTTGATCTTTTTGTATTACACAGGGTAAATTACACGTAGCATATACGTGGTTAATCCTTAAAATACGGAACTACCTAATAGTTGATTTTGTGACACTTAGCAAATATGTTGTTTCTTTATGCAATATTTTCTTCCTTGTTGTTTGCTTTATGGGAAATTTCTACTAAATTCAACTGATTTTGATGATGCAAATAATGTGCCAAGTGCCAATATTACCAAAAAAAAAAAAAAAAAATTGAAGAAAAAGATAATTTTACTCTTGCATTCTTCTTGTTGGGAAATTTAGATACTGATGAATAGAATAAACAAGTTTTAAACCCAAGTTGTTAACTAGATTTCTTATGAATAAATCTTGTTAAAACAAACAAACATCAATATTATGTCAACATTATGCACAACGGAATAGTAAATAAGACAAGATATGATGACCAAGGAAAACCAATGAAACAAACTAGTTTCACAGTAAAAAACCTAGGGGGAAACCTTTCCGAAAAGCAACTCATTTTAGTACAGAGAAATTTCAGATTTAGTACAAAACCTTTGTTCCTAGACTCTACAATTCTCGTAGATGAACTCACAGCAGCAACCTTCTACCGCTTCAAAACCTCTGAGCTCTTCAATATATGAATGTCATCCTTTTGCACGGATCCCATTACATGACTAACTCCAGCAATTTGAAGATGTTGTTGGTTGCAAAGTTCTTCACTTCATCAACAATGAAGATCAAGAAGTACTTGGTTACAAAACCCTAAGGCGCAAAAGATGCAGTAACTTATTGCAGAGAAAATAAGGCACTAGGTCACTTTCTGTATGTTTTCTCCATGTATAACAGCCTTTAAAATAAGCTTTATATATGTCTCACATATATGTCAGCTAGGGCCAAAAATCAGATCTGGAAATTCTGATTTCGTAGATCTCTACATATTCAACTTCTGTCGAGCGTTGTTCTTAAATCTTGATAGATCATTTTTTTGTCGAGGTATTTGTCGAGATTTAATGAACAACTTTTCTTCACTTATTTCTTGGTCCAATCTTTATGGTTTTAATACTTGACTTGAACTCTTGTTTCTTGAAGTACTAAACTCATCTTAGATCTACCAAATTACAAGTAAAGTGCATTTTGTCAAAAGATTAGCCAATTACATAAAATATGTCCTTAACACTCTATCTCTCTCCAGTGTTCTCATTCAAATCTCCATTCGGATTTGTGTATGTTTATGAATTACAAACCTTTAAGATAGAACAATTTAAAAAAAAAAAATTTATTTTTCAATGGGTATTGTTGGCACTTACCGCATGTAACTACTTTGAAATTAGCAAAAATTTCTTACACTCTATTTGTTTTGATGGAAAACGTTGTGCAAAGACAGTTTTCCGTGTTTTCCAGTGTTTGATAGTATTAGAAAAAATGAGTCAAAGAAAAACTATTTTTGGTCAATATAAAAAGTATGGCTTATTTTTAGAAATTGTTTTCCACTAATTTTGTTTGGAAAACAACTTTATTTCATAGTAAGCTAAATAAGGGAAGTTAAAAAATTGTTTTTCAACTCATTTAGGCCCCGTTTAGTAGTGTGGTTTAACAACATGTTTTCAGTTTTTAAACAACATCACATGTATTTTCATACACTTTTTCACTCACACGTATTTCAAAAAAAATACAAACAATGTTACTAAAACAATGTTACCAAACGATCCCTTAATGTTACAACCAAACATAGGAAAATGAGATAGTTTTTTAGAAAATATTTTTTTGAAAATGACTAATTTTTTAGAAAATATTATTACCGAAACAAACAGAGCGTTATAAAGCAAAGCACAAGCAAGGTAAATGTCTCCTTAAACAAACTGCAAGAGAGGTAAACGCCATTAAGCAAAACACATGGTAGCTCAGTCTTTTGGAGGGTATTCTATGTAATTTGCCCTTCAAATTTTAAAGATATATATATATATATATACCAAAAAGGATGTTATCATTTGTAAATATTATTATTTTTATTTAAAGAAACCAACTAAAAAGATTGATCTAATGGTTCCCAATGCTTTATAGGATCTATAAGGTATGAGATTCAAAACTAAATTCAATAATCACTATGTTGTTCGTCTCTATACTATACACACCAGACGAATAGTGGAGTGTTCCAAAATCTCGTACAACAACAATTTCCTTTATTTGGTTTATGCAATAGAAGAGAAAAGAGGAGAAAGCACTCGGGCTCATATTCTACAATCCGCCCATTTTGGGCCGAAAATAGAGAGAAAAACTTCAACCAAAAATAGAGCCTAGCATAATACTCTTTTCATGTACTGGAAATCACATTTTTGCCCATTATTTATTTAATTTTTTTTAACAACTCTCTCAATTTCATGTGGGCATGTAAGTGAAAATATACATTCTTTTTATTTTGATCTTTCCATTTCTTTTCTCTTTGCAACCACCCATAAGAAAGAAAAGAATTCTTATCAAAAAAAGAAAAAAAAGAAAGAAAAGAATTATTCATTTATTTTTACTCTTTCCATCCCTATTTCCAAACATACATAAGAGAAATATGTGATTTTTCCCGTTCTTTCTCATTTCCTTTCTAAACTGCATCCACAAACACAGAGGTAATGGAAAATTAACAATAATAAAGGCCACCACTCCATAAGGGATACAAAATTCAAACTTCACAAGAGCGGGAAACAATATTGACCCCCCAAATAACCCCTGAAAGCCCACAAGAATTACAACAACCCAAAACCCTGCCCCCCAACCTTTTCTCTCTCCCCCTATGGCTCTGTATATATATAAGTAACACTCAGAATGTCCATTTTCAAAAGACAGTCACAGAGATTTGCTTAATATTCCCTTCCTTTCTCTTCTCTCTCTGCTTCAAAAATGGCGGACAGAAAGGGCAGCCGGAAGACACCAATGAGCCTCAACGATCGCCATTACCGTCTTCTCCAAGACCTCTCCGCTCCTCCTAAACCCTCCTCCAAGCACTCTTTCGGTACTCACTCCTTCATTTCCCTCTCGCTCTCTCTAAGATATTATTCAAAATTTACACTGATTATTGAATAATGTGTCTCTCGCAGACGATGATGGTATTCCCCAATTCTCAGGGATCACCGATTTCGATTCTCCTCCGCTCGGTATTCCTCTCTTTCTCTCTCCTCACTTTTTTTTTTTTTTTTTTCATGAAATTTTTTGAAATGTTTGAGAGTAAGTGTTGATTGATGTACTGTGTAGAAGTAGGAGAAGCGAAGCCATCGATAGTCAATGAAGACGATGATAATATTCCCGATGATTCTGATTCTCAGCTCGGTATTTATTTATTTTCCCCTTTTTATATCTTGTACGCCATGTGTATGTATAAATTTCTGTATGAATAATGTATGAGTGAAAGTGTTTTTGTCGTTTTATTATATGGTTGATTTTTTAATTTTATTTTATTGAATGGGTCTGTAGAGAAAGAGGAGCCAACGAAGGTTAAGATCAAAGGTAGGCGGCGTTTATGTAAAGTTTCAACTCGAGATAATGATAGTGCTGATAAAAGAGCGGTGCTTGATGAGCCTAGTTTTGCTGATTTTGATTCGCCAATGCCCAAAAATGTTGTTCAGGGTGGTGGTGAGAATGGGGGTGGGAATGAGATTAGGGATATTCTCAATGAATTAAGTGCTAAGTTTGATTTTATGTCCATTGAGAAGAAGCAGGCTCCGAAGAGGGTTGGCCCGGGTGAGGAGGAGAAAGTTGGTTTGCCTGAGTATGCGAGTGCTGGGTCTTCGTTTTCATCTGCATCTGACACGTTTGATTCCTCATTGGACGTGATCGAGAGGGATGGAGATAGGGTTGAAAATGTTGTAGAAAAGCATGAAGTGAGAAGTGATTTGGGGAAGGTATATGAAGGAATTAGGGTACATGGAGTGAAGAACGATAGTCAAAGGCTAAATAGAAATGAACCCGAAAGGGTGGGCGAGAGATTAATGTCTAAGGGACAACCTTTTGTGTCTGAAGTTGAGGAAGAGGAGGTAAATGATTTGCATATTGATTCGAAGGGTGACAATTTTGTAGGTAGGGTACATGGGACAACGAAATGTAGTGTAGGGATTGAACCTCAACCTCAGAGGGTGGATAAGAAGTTAGTTCCTGTGGAACAATTTCGAGTGTCTAAAGTTGAAGAGGGAGAAGATGATGATGATTGTGTTGTTTTGAGTGGCAAGGGAATTGCTAAGGAGGTGAAGAGGCAAGGGAGTAAATCCAAAGACAAGTATGATGATTTGGATGGTGTTGATGTGTTGGATGATTATGCAGATGATTCTGTTGTGGAGAATGATGGTTCTATAACTTTGAATGGCCCAAAATCTAGTTACAAGTTGCCTGGTAAGATTGCCAAAATGTTGTACCCACATCAGTCTGATGGGTTAAGGTGGCTCTGGGCTTTGCATTGTCAGGGTAAGGGTGGAATCTTGGGGGATGACATGGGTTTGGGGAAGACAATGCAGGTAAAGAAATGGATATATTTTATTAGGAAATTTTGTTTTATATATACACACACACGCATATAATATTTGTAATTTGTTGATAGTTCTTTTTTTCTTATTTCAGATTTGTGGCTTCTTAGCTGGATTATTTCATTCGCATTTGATTAAGAGGGCAATAATTGTGGCCCCAAAAACGCTACTCCCCCATTGGATCAAAGAATTATCAGTTGTGGGGCTCTCTAATAAGATAAGAGAGTAAGGCTACTTGGCTTGTACCTTTGTTAAAGATAAAAAATATTTATTTATGTATGAATCATAAACCAATGAGCTCTAGTTCAATCGGCATCTCCTACCTATATAAGTCCTAGGTGGAGGGTGAGGCTGTGGGTTCAAAACCCATCTTGTACAATTGTAATATACCAATAAAAAAAATTGTAAGAATCATAATCACCAACTTGTCCATGCAGATACTATGGGACTTGTCCAAAAGCTCGACAGTACGAGCTCCAGTATGTACTTCAGGTATATATATTGGTTGGCAACTTGGCATTTAAAATATTTCTAGCAAATCAATACTACACACACAACAAGGTTTATACATTAGATTGAACTTGAAATTTGATGGAGGCTGAAAGAGTTTATGCCAGTCTGGAATACGTTAACCTGATTCACAATCTTCCTAAGTTCAAATTTGGTTAAATGCTGAACTTGGAAGTTCAAAATTTGTCACACCTTCCATGTAATGGTTGCTCTGCAATTTTGATAGTTATGGTTTCTAGAGCTATGGTACCATGGGGCTGGTGTTCTTTTCTTGGTTTGCTCATTGTTGGGTGGGATGATAAGATTCTGTGTTTGCTACTTGCAGGACAAAGGTGTTCTACTCACAACTTATGATATTGTACGGAACAACTCAAAATCTTTACGGGGGGACTATGACTTTGAGGACGAGGACAGTGAAGATAGCGTCACATGGGATTATATGATACTTGATGAGGTATTTAGTTACATCCTTTCCCTGTAGTTTTGATTTTTAAATGGACTGCTAATTATTTAGAATGCCTGACCGCATTACTGTAATGCATAGTATGTTTTGTTCTCCCCCCCCCCCCCCCCCCCAAAACCCACCCTACTCTAGTTGTACTCACATGTAATATGTTTGCATGTATTGTTTTTATGTTTGTAATTGCTACTTTGATGGGAATATATATATTTGATTTTTTTTTTTTTTTAATCTTCTTGACACAAAGCAATCCCTCATGTCATAGAATGTGATAAGTTGGTGCAGGTAGAGATTTGAATCAGTCGTATTGGTTTTGTGGAAGCTAGGTAGAAATAAATAATAAATTGCATGCCTGAAGAGGACTTAAAGTCTCAAATCTCAATGGAAGTATACAATTTTAAATATAAGAAACTTTGATCTGTTTTGCATGTCGTGCATTCAGCCAATCAGGGACTCATTATTTTGCCAATGCAAGGGCATTTGATTATACAGCAGTGCCTATATAATTGAGATTCCCAGTACTATTTATATATTATCAATTGCAAGAATGGGAGGGGTGTAACCCTTTAGCTTTTCAGGTTGGGATATGAGGTACTTCCAAGCTGTCAACAACTAATTTAGAGTGATGTTTTTGCGATTAAAAATGTTCAAGAAAAACAAGGGAGTGAGCATTTGGAGCTTGGCAATCTTTTGTAGAAAACAAATAACTGTGAAGGAACTTGAGTGGGGTTAACATTCTCAGCTTAGTTGAATGTTTAGGCCTGCAAGGACTGCTTTGTGGACTGTACATGAGGTCTATGAATGTCATTTTAAGGTTTCAAATTTGAAGGCTTACACATGGCAGATTGATGGGGAATCTGCCACTCAGATAAAAGTTCTTTCCTGCCCTCACATTGCGCTTTTTCAAGTTGCAGGTTGGTTCAGGAAGAATATTTTTCTCACTGTGCAGGGTTGGGGAAGGGAGAGGCCAGTCTTGACCCTGTTACATTGCGAATCTTATAATCATTTGTTATATTTAAAATTTCACTACTGTTCTCATATTATCATTGCGCATAATAATTTTTTTTTTGCATGAGCTAACGACCTTTCTGTTGTATTTTATGACTACTACATTATTATCTGACCAACCCATTTACAACCAGGGGCATCTTATAAAGAATCCAAGTACACAGAGAGCCAAAAGTCTGCTTGAGATACCAAGTGCTCATCGTATTATCATCAGTGGCACACCATTACAAAACAATCTGAAGGTATCTTGTATGGCATTTGTTATGTGATCATTAGTTCTTTTCTAAAATTATACTCCTATTTCAATGCTATGTTTTTAGATTTGAATCAAATTCAGATATGTGATCCTTGTATAGTTTTCTGTCTTTTTTTTTTTTTTTTTTGGAAATAGGAGTTGTGGGCCTTGTTCAACTTCTGTTGTCCTGAGCTGCTGGGTGACAAGAAATGGTAATAATATTCATCTTGCTGCAGTTGTCTTGAGTTATGCTTGTGCTTCTTGTGGCACTAAAAATTGGAGTTTCCCAGGTTTAAGGAAAGATTCGAGTATGCCATTCTTCGTGGAAATGAAAAAAAGGCTACTGATAGGGAAAAGCGTATTGGTTCAGCAGTTGCAAAGGTAGTGATATTTTACTATTTTAGTATGGTTAGATTATGGTTTGTGCTTCTTGAACCTGGGTTCTGGTTGATATAAATTGGATGTCTTTTTATCTTTTTGATATGTATGATGGTTTCTTATGAGAAATGAAAGCTTGAAATGGTTAACTTCCTCAAAGAATTACAAACATACATTCATATGATTCAACCATAGAACTACTTGACACCACCCCAATAATGGTGCAATATTAAGATAAAGTTCTCAGAAAACTATTTATAATATCCAGTGTTGATTTCTCTTCATTGTCAAAATTCCTATGGTTATTTTTTCTCTCCAAATGGTCCACATGATGCAATGGGGGATCAATTGCCAAATAACCTGGCTTTGATGATGTCAAATCTGTTGGATCCTCCAAAAAGGGAGAAAAGAAGCTTTTATAATGTTCATTTTGTGTCATTACTTATGGGTTTTAGTAGTTCGATATTAAATGCCATGTTGGTTTGGTTCCTTGTGTACATTGTATATCTTCAATTGCCCTCTTGGCAGTTAAAAACTTCAGTTCTGATGATGCTTAAGGTATCTTACATGTAAAAGGTTTTTAATTTTCTCATAACAATAATCTAAAAATTACTTTGGCAGATAATATTGTGCTTATATAATTTATAAGTAATGGAAATACGTTTGTTCACTAACCAGATATTTCCTTTTGGGGAGCTCTAGCTGGGAAGAATCATTTTTACATGTTTTATATCTGTGCACATACCTATAATATATTATTTACAAATCCAGATCCATTGATACTACTGTTCATTTAAGGTTATGGTACAAGTATCAACCAGCTATTTGTTTTATGCTTTTGGATTTTGCTTATTTCAATAATTTTTATCATACATTCTTCATTAGCCTACTAATGAGCGGAGAAATTATTCTTACAAAATTCCTGGCTTAAATTAATATTTTCTGTAGGTTCCAGTCTCCTCTGCTTGTTTCTGCAGCCACTTAAATAAGATACCTGGAATACAATAATTATGTCCATATCTATCTGTATTTAGAAGTTAGAATGTTTAGCTTTAAATTTTGAATGATGTTTAGGTTTCCAGTGAGGTTCTAAAGTAATGCATTATATAATAGCCAATAAGTGTTAGTGATGAGCTGCAAGTATGGATGGCTATTTTTAAGAATCTGTTTTCCAAATTCTGTTTAAAAGGAATGGAAAGAAAAACTCTATCAATGTCATTTCCTAACTTTTATACTTATGGTGTGCTATATACTTGTAATTGCCCTATGTATATGCATCTGTTGTATGTCATAATCTCTTGCACTTGCATCTTGTTTTTTCTTGCTTTCTAACAGGTAGCTCTCAACTTTTATTATTTGAACAGACAAGGACAATAATAGATTGTTAATATATATATATATATATATATTTTTTTTTTTTTCAGGAGCTAAGAGAACGTATTCAACCTTACTTTTTGCGTCGCTTAAAGAGTGAGGTATTTAATGAAGAAAATTCCAAAACAACTGCAAAACTTTCTAAGAAGAATGAGGTCATTGTGTGGCTAAGATTAACCAGTTGCCAGGTTTGATCTGCTTTTTCTCAGTCTACATTTCATTTCATCTCCCATTGTGGTTTTATTTTCACTGTCTTGTTGATCTCCTAGTTTTCTCAGTCTACATTTCGTTTCATCTCCCATTGTGGTTTCGTTTAAAATGTCATGTTGATCTCCTAGTTTGCACTTGTATTTTGTAGCGACAACTTTATGAAGCTTTTCTGAAAAGTGAGTTGGTTCTGTCAGCTTTTGATGGTTCACCACTGGCTGCATTAACGGTACTGTTCATGATCCTTAATCATGCTTCTGCTGTTTTTTTTTTTTTTTTTTTGGTAGTTAAATCATTGTTTTTAAAATAATGTTTAATGTCTACTTTTATGATCTAGTAGTGCCTCTACTAGATCATGCATCTGGAGATATCGTCATGGAATTCTTTGTTAATTTTGTTTTATTAAAAATAGCTGGTAATGATAATTGGCAAGAAACAAATTTTAAAGATTCATTTTTCTGTGCTACAGTTATAAAAATTCGGATTATTTATATTTTAAATTGTTGTGTCGATAAATTAGTCATAAGATAATTTACTCATAACATTTGTTGGGGACCACGCCTCATGAAGGGGAGGTCACTAGTTTGAATTTCCCTGTCCCCTCCTCTTGGGCGCAAAAATTGCATATAAAAAGCCTTAGGAGATGACAAATGATCCTGTTCTCTTAGTGTCTCATTTTTTAGTGTTTAAATTCTGTATGCAAAGCAAGATACAACAAAATGCTGATCTTAGTCACAATTCATGACCAAGTGGAAAAACTTGAACTTTAAATTAGTTCCAATGTGCTCTTTAAATGTGTGATGAGATTCCAGTAACACATTAAATCTCATACCCTTGTATACTTTTTTGGGTATTTCTATCAAGGAAAATATTTTTTTGGGTATTTGATGCTTGTTATATTTGCGCTGAAAGAAACTACCTAGTCTTTTTGAATAATTACATGATTTTGGCTCCTTTTAATGCATACAAAGAATCTCTTTCTTTTCCTTTTTTGTTTTCAATATTTGGATGGTGGGCATTGTTATATCACTAGCTTTGATAATAATATTTGATCCTAAAGGATGAAGATTTTTCTTAATGTTATGTCTGCCATTCTTTTACAAAATAATGCATATTGGTTGCCAAATTCTGTCACCTCTATGTTACCTGGGAGGAAAAATACAAAAATTGCGGGATCATCTAGTAAGCATAGGGATCAAAGATTGAATTTGTGGGAATTGACATTTTAGGTAGTTATGATTAGACTTTGATGTATTACCTGGTAATTTGACTTCTTGATGTTGGAAAGCTTTCCACCATGGTTGGATACAAAAGCTCCAGTAGATTGATATATTGGCCGATAGTAATGTTCTGAGATGCAGTCTGGTTCTGTTGAATAATTAACTTGGCCTGAACCCAGCCCAGCTACAGGATTGGGTTGTCCATTTAGCCGACTGATCCAAACTGGGTTCTGAACATGAAACTAATAATCTAGTTACAAGGAGATTATTGTATAAAATTCATAAAATTTTGAGTTCATTAAAATGTATTATATGATTCATATGTTAATTACTGGCATGTGTAGACCTACCAATCAACAGAAAATGATTTGTCACTGGACAGTACCATGGATTTGCTATTATTCAATGTGTTGTTCAAACCTTGCCGTTCATTTTTTTCTTTAATAGTTCTTCAATGCTTTTCCCCATTGAGCCAAGTTGCAGGGGCAAAATTGTCATGCACCTGTCCAAGCTATTCTATTCTTTAGCCCCAGAAATCAGTAAATTAAACTTTAGTTTACTATTTTTTTTCCCAAAAAGATAACTATAAATATAATTTGATTTGAAACAGATTTTAAAGAAAATATGTGATCATCCACTTCTCTTGACAAAGAGAGCTGCTGAAGATGTATTGGAAGGAATGGAGTCAATGCTAAAACCGGAAGATGTTCATATGGCTGAAAAATTAGCAATGCACATAGCTGATGTCGCTGAGACAGATGACTTGGAAGAGAAGCATGACATTATTTCGTGCAAAATATATTTCATATTATCTTTGTTGGTGAGGAGTGCTGCACATTAATTAATTGATGCTCCAGATATTTAAGATGTTTGCTCAATATAATTTGTGCAATGAATTTTCTTAGGATAACTTGATACAAGAGGGCCATCGTGTTCTTATCTTTTCTCAAACCCGTAAGATGCTTGATCTTATTCAGGTTAGTCTTAACTTTGTTTCCTTTTCAAAATTTCTCTTAAATATAGTTGATAGTATGGGGATATTGGAATGTTTTTATTATTATTTAATTATTACTTTATTGTTTTTGCAAAGATGGATATCTTATTGCATGCATTAGTGTATATTTTAGGACACTTTTCTCTATCAAGGTATCTTTTTTATATTTATTGAATACGCCTGTTTTGTGTGGAATTTATTGCCTCTTCTCATGTATTCTTTCTCAATGATATACTTCATCAACTTGAACCTACAAACCTGCATTCATGTACAGTATAGTTGTTTATATATAGAGCCCACGCCATGCTTGTCATTGCCCTGTTTGCATCTTTGGATGTGTGTATTGGATGATTGTATTGTTCTAAGGCTCCATTTGGCATTGGATTATAAGCCAATTTTTTTGCTTTTAGCTTTTATGTATGGCTTTTTAAAAGTTCAATTTTTCTTACCTTTTCTCACCTTTTCAAAGTACCAGTATAATTTAGCACACTTTTAGCAAAAAATTTCAGCAAAACAAATAGTAGGTAAGACCTTTTGTCCTAAAACTATGTTCATTTGCCAAAAAGAGGGGAAACCAATCTAAAATTATTATTTTGGTCTCCATCACCTTATGTCATGTGCCTTTTGATAGGTTCAACTTCACCCTCTCTCCCATTCTTCCTATTTCTCCTACATGCCTTAAACGTGATGTGAGTGTGTTGTGTGGGTGTTGATTCCCACATTGGGTGTTTACTAGATGGATCTTGGGTTTATAAGTGATTATAAGGAATTCTAATTGTAACTTGACTAGTCCTTTTAGAGTGCATATATGGCTAACGCTTTTCTCAGGAAATTATAAACGTTATCAATCCAAACTTGGTAATGCCATGTGGCTTGGGGGGCATTGCAACAAAACATGGGTCTTGATGAGAACATCAGTAATTTAAGTGGGGGAGATTGTGACATCCCAAATTGTGGGGATCCAATTAGATTGGATTGGTACTGTGTGTTGTGCAAGCGTGTGTTGCATCCCATATTGGGTGTTTACTAGGTGGATCTTGAGTTTAGAAGTGATTATGAGGAGCCTCAATTATAACTTGACTAGTCCTTTTGGGGTATAAATCCAGATATGACTAGCGCTTTCTTCGAGTTGTTACATTTAATGTGATTGAAGTCCATTTCTTGTTCTTTATTTAACCTTTAAATGTCTTTCGTCAATTTTTGTCATCTTAGATTCCTGCTTTTCTTGCTTGTCCTCTCTCTCTCTCTCTCTCTCTATATATATATATATATGTATGTATGTATGTATGTTCTTAGTTCTTACATGTTCCTTGTTTATTCTTTGATTTGTTCTAAACACCTAGTACTTGCCTTCACTAAGAATTGCTTGTTCTGAACTGCCAATGCTGCATTTGCTGCACTTGTATATTGGCTATATTTGCCACATAATGACTTGTCATAATCTGATCCTAGTTGACCTTCAACCCATCATTTGAGCTTGTTTAAGGGTAAATAAGTCTCACACTGATTGTTGAGGAGTAGAAGTTTAACCCGTGTTTGATTGACATCATGTGAGAAACAAGCAATGCCTTGTAACTATGCAACTGTGGAAGTCACTTTTATTCTCATTGAGGCACGTAGCTGCTTCTATTTTCATTTACATCCATAACATTTATTTGGACGCATTTGGACATTTTATCTATTAATGTTAGTATTATATGGTTATTTGGTATAACATAAGATTTTCCTTGTGTGGTAAGAATAATTTCTTCATAGTTTTTATGCTGGAGCTAATCTCAAGGTAGATCTCATTAAGATTGATGGTCCTTATTTTAGGATAGTTTGCATAAGATCTCCTTGGTTTTTAATAATTTTAGCATTAGATTTGTCATTGAAGTTTAGTCCTATGTGGTTATTCATCCATATTGTCATTTGATAAACTCATTAGATGTCAAATTTACATCCTTGGTTGTACACTAGTTGTAGTCAATTCCAATAGAAGTTTTATTGATCAAGTCAAGCATAACAATATAGAAACTTGGGGATTTTAAATAAGATTACCAAAGCAAATTAAATAAATTCCCTAATCTATTAGGTGAACTAGGCCCAACTAGAGGTGAGGTTCCGTCATGCATCCAGAGCCACTGGATGGACCATCTTCTTGCATCAATGCCCATAAACACCCGTGACTGGAGGCCTATCTAGAGTCTTCACCATTGTGAAAATGAAATCTATCCTTGTTCACCTTAGATGCATGTTGGTGCTTGTTCTTTTGCGTCACCCTTTTTTTGAAATGAACTATATCAAAAGTGTGATGATTGAGCAGATTTAGAATTCAGACAAAGCTTTGGTATTTCTTTTAATCATTTAATAAATTTTATTTTATGGATCATTAAATGCCAGTGATCTCTAATACAAGTGTCACCTTCTTCCCTTGTAAAAGCACGATGGCAAGTTAGGTTTTGGGTTTAAAACCCATTGGCTACGTGTGTAACTACCAATAAAAAAATGTATCTGCAAGTTGAAATGATGAGTTATGATAGTACATTGATGGTTTGTTAAGTGGCATGTTTTCTTATCGACCTGTAATTTGTGCTATATCAGGCTTTCTTGCTAGTTTACTTATTAGTGATTTGTTGTTTTGTAGAATTCAATAATATCCAAAGGATATGAATTCTTGCGCATTGATGGTACCACAAAAGCTAGTGACAGACTTAAGATTGTTAATGTAAGTGTTGTATATAATAAAAATGGTAAGATTTTTTTTTTTTGGTAAAAATAAATTGATTCTCATGTTCCTATTATCTTTAGGATTTCCAAGAAGGTGTTGGAGCCCCCATATTTCTCTTGACATCTCAAGTTGGTGGTTTAGGCCTTACGCTAACTAAAGCAGATCGTGTGATTGTAGTTGATCCTGCTTGGAATCCCAGGTGCTCTTTATATCCATTTTTTTTCTTTTCTTAAAAAAAAAAAAATGGACGACTTTGACAAACCCACCTTGTAAGTTAGACAAAAAAATTAGCTAGAATTTCTTTGTTATATTTTTCACTTGTAACGAACATTGTTTGGTAAACTTCTTTGTCTTGTCCAGTAGTCATTGTCGCCATAAAGTTATTCTATTTTTGAGTGAATTAGTATTGTATGAACTGTAATTTTTCGCAGTTTTTGTTGGTTATTTGCATAATAAAGTTTTTTACAACCTCGCTCCCTCTCTCTCTCTCATATGTTTCATCATAGTTGCAAAAAAAGGGTTCATCATGCATCTGTCACATCATTTTACTGTTTCTATTCTAATTCTATTTACTTTACCTTTGCTTTATTTTTGTCTCATAAAATAGAAGTTGTTTACTGTTTATCAGTTTTAGTTGTTTGTCAGGTTACCTATCATTTAAAAATTAAGTGTTTCTGCCTAGAGGGCAGCAGATTTTTTTGGTTTGCCCAAATCTGAATCTAATCTTAAAGAAGTCAATGTGGTCTTGTTAATAATATCATACCATTATTAATGGCAAAATGGAGTGTGAAGAGAAGGGTTGGGGTGTTAGCAATCTGTGGAAGTAACAGAGGTCAAGGAAGTTGTTGAGGGATCAGTTACAAAGTTGCATTGCTGAATATTTCTTGTCTTCTCTCACTTCTTTATCTGACTCAAGTTGGCATTGAATAATATTTGCAAAAAACCATTTACGCATGGCTGCTTTGTTAATGTAACCTTGATTGGTAGTCTTTTTGTTAAATTTTAAATTCCTCTGTTGGTTGTAGTGGTGTACAAGTTATATGGTCTTTGAATTATTCACAATTTTCTTCTGTCTTCCTTGATTTTCAATTCACCTGTGGATCAAGATTTGTTAAACTGAATTTAAGTTTGTTTATCCTACAGTACAGATAACCAAAGTGTCGATCGTGCTTATCGAATTGGGCAAACAAAGGATGTCATTGTATATAGATTAATGACATGCGGAACTGTTGAAGAAAAGATATATAGAAAGCAGGTGAAGTTTATTTCCCCTATATGCTCTATTCAGGCTGTACAGATGCAAATATTTGATCATGCCATGGCGCATGAAGCTTGCCGTGGGAACCTCTTGTTTGCTTGAGGTTCAATATGTTGCTGCTAATACGGAAGCATTGCCTTGCCCTTCTCTCTAAGTCATATAAAGCTGCTTGAAGGAAATAGCTAAGACAGTTTAGGTTTCAAAATGTTCAAAAGTAAAAAAAACCCTTGAATGAGTCACATTGAATAAAGATAATATGAGGTCAACATGTTATATTGGACTGTTTTTCTTTGTTTGTGTATAAAATGCATGCTTCCAGACATATATGTAGGAGATCTCTCTTTTTTGGTGTTTTGCAATTATATGGCATGAGATTTGCTTCCTAGCATATTTATTGGTTGAAAGTATATTCCAACCATACTTTCTAAAGTTTGAGGCATTAAATATAATTGCGTTAATTTGCTGCTTGAATTTATGATTTAGATATATAAAGGAGGATTGTTTAAAACTGCAACTGAGCACAAAGAGCAAATTCGGTACTTCAGCCAGCAGGTATGCACTCAGAAAAAAGTGTTGCTTTACTACCCAGATTTCAAGACCATTACCGACCCAAGGGTTTGATGTTCTGCACTAAACTTATGATAATTTTTTTATAGGATCTTCGGGAGCTTTTTAGTCTCCCAGCACAGGGGTTTGATGTCTCTGTTACCCAGCAGCAGTTACATGAAGAGCATGATTGCCAGCATATAATGTACTGATACTGAGTCTATGGAATTTAAGTTTATATTGTAAAATATTTTTTTTTTAAAAGAATAAATTTAATAATGCTTGTCTTAGTAGTCTTTGTGTGCAGAGTTGTGCTTATGAACATGTTTTTGCATTCTATGTCTTCAGTGCTAGGATATGATTCAATTTATATTTTGGGGTTTGTCATAAATCTGAAAACACTAGATCATAATCTACCCTGTAAAATTATAATCGCGTGTTTCTTCATATGCTAGAAAGTCTCATTTTATTTGAACGTTGAGGTGGTATAAAGTTTCAGTCAACCTGTTTGGGTTTATTAGTTGCTGATGATTTTGAACAATGTCAGCTTTGTATTGATCTAGGAAGAATTGAAGGATGCAAAACGGAAATGCCAAAACGAAATTGTTTTCTTTGTTGAGCATATTCTTAAGAAATTCTCCTTTCATTGTTCTCTCATGGATGCATATGGAAGCTAGAGTAATGGTGATACTCTGAAGATAATTTAGGTGTTTGTCTGTTGTAAGATTCTTCTATATGGCAATTTTATGACTCGAGCCCTTATTACCTTATTATTTACTTATAAAAAAAACCCTGATATTTTTACCTTGAGGAACAAATAAGTTGGATGACAATTTCCTTATTGATTAAACTAGTAAAATTTGAGCTGTTGTGTCTTTGCCATAACCAACTTTTTTTTCCCTTCTAGGTAAACAACTTGTACTTTCATTTTGACAGTTTCAATCATAAGAGCAAGAGTTATACAATACTAAAGAGCCTGAAATGGGCACCAGTGATATGTGTGCACGTTACATACCAATAAATTTGGATGGAGTTGAAGGGATCTTGCACATAAGACTATGCTGATTGCAAGTCGAGTTTTTCTTGAAACTAGGATTGAAATGTCTTAGGGTAACTGGGTGTGTGTGTGTGTGAGAGAGAGACAGAGAGAGGTGTCTTAGGGTGATGGGAGTTCTGGGGTCTGAAAGTTTGAAACAAATATTGAGATGGTGTCTATGTGTAAGTGGGAGACTATTAAGGAAATATCTGTCAAAAAGCCTGTTTGTGTTTATATTCTATTCTTGTTATGTTCATGAAATATTATTATTATTAAATAACGGACACCAATAGTGGTGATTCCCTTTTTACAGTATAATTGATGAAGATGAAATATAGAAGTCCATAAAGTTAAGGTTTTGTAGAAGTTTCTAGATATATGCATAGCAGTCTTGCTTAACACCTTTATATAATAAGATTTAGGCCACTGAGGCAATATGAAGCTTTTATTATGCTGTTCACATGCATGACATTTTCAGATTTTGTGTGCTTGTTTGGCTTTAGGATCTGTAGTATGATCATGAAATTCACATCTTTTCTATTTTAATTTCAATAATTTTTCTTGTTTGTCATAGGGATGACTATTTGAAAGCTCACATAGAGTTCTTGCACACTCAAGGTATAGCAGGAGTTAGTCACCACAGTTTACTCTTCTCCAAGACAGCACCTGTCCAAGTTGTACAAGAAGAAGATGAAGAGATTAGGTGATTCCCTCTCTTGGCTTGTCACTGTCAACTTTTGCACTCAATTCATTTTAATTTTAAATTTTTGGTGCCCTCATTTGGACCATTATAGGGCAAAGGAATTTACATAAAATCTGTTCCCTATTTTTGCATGGTGCTTTGTCTATGTTTAATTAATAGATTTACGAATCCTAAATTGTCATATAACTAATTCTCTGGACTGGTGCTTTTGCTGCCCCCCCCTCCATTTTGTCTATGTTTTGTTTAATTCCCTTATTTAGCTTTTCTAGTGGGTTACATGTGTAACCTAACAAGCTTTGGCAAACTATCCAACTGGTTCAGTTAGTTTGGACCAATCTTAAAATAAAGTTGATGAACTCTAGCTTAAATGACATCTCCTTCCTGCATAAGAACATGGTAGAGCATATGGTTGCAGGTTGAAGACTTAATCTTGAAACAAAAACTAGTTCAACTTTTAACTAGCTCCAAATTAACCCCAAATAATGAAGATACCAAATTTTAGCATACGAAAAAACCCAAATTATAGAAATAAAAAAAGAAAAAGAAAGAGTAGCTTCACAAATTAACCAACAACCAAACATAGTACAAAACATTACAAAGTAGCAAATAGCCCTCACCCACGTCCTCATGAGTCCTATTTGGCAGCTATGGAAGTAAACCCAATTGACAAAAACTGCAAGAAAACTGCAGAATTACATATTGAAAAAATGGAGCATCCATGCTTATAGATTTCCTTTTTGGGTGCAGCAAAAAAGCAACTACATTTGTTGGATGTTCATCATCAAGTTCTTCACTTGAACGTACTGTTGACGGGTATGGTCTAAAAGCAACTATCATAGTGAATTTATTTTTTAAAGTTACAAATCTATTTGTTCTTGTGGTGAGAACTTGCCTTATATTTTGGTAGGGCTGCATATGCTTTCAAACCAAAGGATGTAAACATGAACAAGAAAAGTTCTTCCCCTGACAGTGGGGGTAAATTGACAGAATCTGACATTAAAGAGAAAATCAAGCATCTATCTCAAATGCTTGCAAATAAGGTACGTATTCTCTCTCTTTATAGCTAGGTAAATAATTTTGATCTTGATGAAACCATGCTAGTGTTGGTAAAAGCATGGGTTGCACTTAAGCCCAAAGGCTTCATGGAGTTTAGGTGCAAAATGCAAGTGTGCTCCTAGTTGAAGTGTAGCAAAATTTTTAAAAATAATTTAGTAAATTTGAAAATAATTATTAATGGACAATATAACAATTAAGTGGTCAATTGATCATATAAAATTGAAATATAGCATTTTATATGATTCTCTTATGCTTTACAAAATATACATAACCATGATATTTGATAGTAATGATTAAAATGAAGACATGAAGTACATGGTTGCATCAAATAATACCCCAAAAGCAAAGGCCGAAAAGCACTAGAATGTTAAGTAATAATTTCTATGCCTAACAAAAGCAATGCAATGCAAGCCTAAAGTATTTAATCATCATCCTTATTAAACATAGGACCATCAAAATTGTCATAAAAAGATTTGTAATCTTCATCATATTCTCCACCTACTTTTCTAAATTAATAGCCTCTCCTTAGGGGGGGGGGGGAAAGGAAGAAGAGAAGGTGGTCCTGTCTGTTGTGTTTGTGAATAAGGGAGAATTTAAAAAAGAAGCCAAAGGGAGAGAGAGAGAGAGAAGTAAAAGGTAAAATTTGTCTTGCTTGAGTCTCCTTTGGTGAGATCAATGTTTGGTTTGACTGAGTGGTTTGTGGAATGTGGTCTCAAATCAACTTTTACATATAGAATTGTAACGGAGTGGTGGACGGGTGGGCTTAGGGGTATAAAATTGACTTTTGCATTGTAAATCAACATTATATATCAACAGCATTAAGATCTAACTGGTGAATTTCACATTTAGTTTATATATTATAAAAGGAAATTAAAAAAGCTCCAGAAAGTGTGCCGAAGGTGCTCTTTTGCAAATGTGCCTTGCTTTAGAGATGAAAAGAACTGATCTTCTAGTGCTTTGTACTTGAGCATGATTTTACCAACCGTTAGCCTTGCACAAGATTTGGATCAAATTAGGCCTCTTTTGGAGGGTCTTTTTCAGCTTTATGGAACAGTGGCTATCATATTGGCCTGTTTGGTGACCAATGGTGCAGTAGTTTGCCATTTTTGTGAAGTTGGCTACAGACTATTTTTATTTTTTATTTTTTGGAGAGGCAGTCGAAGGATAGCTTTTAATAGCAGCTGCAGCTTCTCATATTCTGAAAATTGACAGGCTTGCTATACTGAACCTTGATTGGTTAATAAAAGCTTCAATAGGAGATAATTCTGCTTGACTTCTAGTGAAGGTTGCTAGTTGCACTTTAGTTGGAGATGTTCACATAACTGGGTTAATTTAGGATTGCTAACCATGTTAAACATTCTGAATATCTCATCCTTTTTCTAGCAATATTCTATATTTACGTTAACGTCTTAGGCCAATAATATGGGATTTAGCTCGAACTATCCAAATTGTAGAACTGAGCAGAATACAGTTAAAGTTCAATAATTCCTTCAAGGGCCTAAGTAACTGCACCTCCAAGTAACAGCCCTGAGATTAAACAGACAAATCTTGACCACTGTATAGCTATCCAACATTCATTATGTGTGTTTCATATTAAACCGTATTGAATTGAGTTTGTTTAGTCATTTTTTAGTTATATTTTGTCTTGATTAAAATATAATCTTATTCAGGTTTCTTCTGTTTGTTTCATTATTCTCTTTTTTAGGTTATGGTTTCCAGGTTACCTGATAAGGGAGAAAAATTACAAAAGCAGATTGTTCAACTGAATTCTGAGCTCAATAAAATGAGGAAAGAAGAAAGAACTGAAAACCAAGTTATTGATTTGGATGATTTGAGTGGGGAGATTCAAAGGGTTTTGAATGTATAGATTTTTTATGCCGATTAAACAAACGTAATCTTTCGAAAAAGAAATAGTATGTTTATTAGTAGGGTTGATTGATCATATGTTTGTATGATTTGGAGTATACTGCCTCTATTTTGTGTACTTATCCACACAAAAAAGCCTCTGTTTTGTGTCAGAAATTCTTGCGCAATGTAAGTGTCACCATGCATTGATATTATGTGACAGGATTTACGTCCTTTGGAGTATTTATTTAGATTAGATCTGTAATTTTTTGTCTGGCTGCTATGTATTGGCCTGTGCTTGTTGCTACCTTGTGATAAATGAGAATTATGTTTCATTGAGAGTGCCAATGAACTTGACAATGATTGAGCTACAACCAGTCTCAAAATAAGTGCTAGTAGGAGTTTGCAAATGCCAAAAGGGTCATGTTCTGCATCCAACTTCTTTCTTCCCTGCAAATTTGTTAGGTCATGTTCTAGAGCCCATATGGGGTTTTATGTTAATCTTTTTGGTCATAGTGCACCTAGATTTGGCCATTCGAAACTTTAATTTTTGCCCGTGATTATGATTGTCAAAATTCCGATTTGGATCTTATGATCCTACGATTTTACTTGCCTAAAATGATTCAGATCTTTGAAGGATCTTAACGATCGTTCAAGATCATACGATTTTGATGATCTTAAACGATCTTACTTTCTTGTAATCTTCTTTAATTGACAAAAAGCTCAGTTGGACTCAAATGAAAAATAACATCCCAATGGACCAAGTTTTGCTATTCTAATGTAGAGAGATGTGTTAGTTGAACCAAATAAAAATAACATCTCAATCGAGTGTCATGTTTTGAGATTTTTGGCCTCTTTAAATGATGCTACAAATGGATGTAATAATGTATGGTAATTACATCAAATGGATGCAATTTTTTGGTTTTTTATGAATGTATAATTTATATGATTATTTAACATACCAATTTGTTTTTTTTTTTTTTTCTTAAATAATGTAGGATCTTACGATTTACGATCTGATCTTATGATTTACGATCCTTCTTACCTTCCACGATCTTACGTAGAATCCCGATTTTGACAACCTTTCATGATCATTGAAATATGGAGTGTACTTGACATGAGACCAAGAAGTTGAATTGTTTCAGATGCTTGGAATTCAACACTAAACTCTTGGCATGAGGCAATCAAAGGGAGAGATGTGCAATGCTCGGTCTAATTGCTCAAGCTACTAAAGCTTTAATGATAATGGTATTAGAGGAAAGATTCCAAAAGAGTTTGTAAATTGCAAATGATAGACCACACAATTATCCTCGTCCAGAAGAGCTAGCTTGGACGAGGATAGAGTGCCATAAAGACGGGTACTTAATGCCCCGACGGTTACATGTAAAGGATGAGACTGTTAGGGCCTCCATTAAGGCCAAATTAAATAGGCCTGAGATGTTACCAAATGAGCCTTCAAGTAACCAATTAAGAAGGACAACAGCTAGTAAGAAGAGCCTATTTATAGGACCTACCAAATCTCAGACAAGGTACATAAACACTAATCATTTTACTCTCATTACTGAATTCTCTCTTCTTTGAGCTCCATTTGCTGACTTTATCATCGGAGATTTTGTGGTCAGCACCACCCTAAGGACCACCTGAAAGGATCCCCCTTCTTTCACTAACCTTGCAAGAATCTAGATGAACTTGTATTGGAAGCCATTTGGACGAACCCAACCACTGAAGATTACAGCATCATCAGTTTGGTGCCGTCTATGGGGATGAAAAATTCAAACTTTTGTTTGAAACGCAATCTCGATTGGTTCCAACATCCAGATGAAGTCCAATACCTCACAAGATTCTGCAGTATTAGCTTTGCAGATTTAGACACTTATAGCTAGCGTAGAAGAACTCACCAAACAAAACCAGGAGATAAAGCTACAATTGCAACAGGAAGAAAATCGTTCACCTATGAGGGTTTGGACTAATAGGAATAACGACGAAGATAGCCATAAAAGAGATGACTACCGACAATCGAGCTCTTCGGACAAAGCGAATTTAGACCTCCTCAGAGATATGAGGAAGGAAATGGACGAGTTGAGAAATGCGATGAGGGAAAAAATGGACCAGAGTTTGGACGGGATGGTCAGAAGGACGGACTCGCCCTTCACTGCAAAAGTCCTAGAGTGTCCCTTGCTCCCGAAGTTTCGTCTGCCACAACTCGAATCATTTGATGGTCTGAAGGACCTATTGGACCATATCATTACCTTTAAAACAACTTTAAGTCTACAGCAACCCCCAGACAAGATATTGTGCCGCTCTTTTCCTACCACCCTTAAGGGAGCAGCGCGAGTGTGGTTCAGTAAACTAACATCATTCATTGACAACTTCAAGCAACTGGGCAATTCCTTCGTGCGCCATTTCGTAGGTGGGCAACATCAGAAGAGACTAGTGGACCATCTGCTCACCATCAGGCAAGGAGAGAAGGAGCCCCTGAGGTCATACGTGAAACGTTTTACTAGAGAAGTCCTAGAAGTTGACGAGGTGGATGACACGGTGCAGTTAACCACTTTTAAAGCAAGTTTAAAATCCAAGGAGTTCGTAGTTGCCCTCACGAAAAGCCCACCGAAGGCAATGGCTGAGATGCTGCTGAAAGCCCAGAAGTAAATGAATGCAAAAGACGCCTTAGCTGCGATAGGGGAAGAAAGCAAGCCTAAAGGGAAGGAAAGTGTCAGGGAAGACCGAAGGGGACATAAGAGGGAAAGGAACGATCGTCAAACTAGCTCTGATAGAAATAAGCGAAGAGACGACAAAATTTCACGGACGGTAAAATTCACTCCTCTAGTGATGCATGTTAGCAAAATTTTAGCGAAAATTAAGGACGATCATCACCTCAAGTGGCCAAAACCACTTCATTCCTCGCTTAATGTACGAGACAAGAGGAAATATTGCTGTTTCCATAAAGACCATGACCATTACACCGAGGATTGCAGAGACTTGAAGGAGCAGATGGAAGAATTGATCTAGAAAGGCAAGTTGCAAAAGTTCGTAAAAAAGGGTGAGTCCAGCCGATCTAGGGATGATCGCAGAGAAAAATTGGAAAACCTGCCCATAGACGAAGACAAGTCATACAACTGTCCGCAAAGCACGATCGGAGAGATAAAGACGATTGCTTGAGGACCATCCACTGGTGGATTTTTCAAATACCTTAAGAAGTCCCAACAAAGACTTGTGAACAACGTTCACGGAATGCATCCTTTGAAGTAGAGAAGACGAACAAGTATGGACATTCTATTCTCAAAGGAAGATGCTAGAGGCGTGAAACAACCATATGACGACCCCTAGTCATCATGCTTATGATATAGGGATTCAACACCAGACGAATTCTCATCGACAATGGCATCTCTGCTGACATTATTTACCTCTTAGCTTTCCAACAGCTGAAGGTGGATCCCAAGAGGTTGCGGCCATTCGAATCTCCCCTCGTCAGCTTCAGTGGAGACCAGGTGTACCCCAAAGGAATAGTGACACTAACGGTCACAACAGGATCCTATCCCCAGCAAATCACCAAACAACTTGACTTCTTAGTGGTGGATTGCCCATCATCGTACAACATGATCATCAGAAGACCCACACTCAACCGTTGGAAAGTAGCAATGTTTACATACTGCTTGAAGGTAAAATTCCCAACTGAACATGGTATAGGTGAAGTCAAAGGAGACCAACTGTTAGCCAGAGAATGCTACTAAGCTGTTCTAGCCGCGAAGGAGAACCGCACCTGGATGATTGAGGAGGAAGAGAAAGAGAAGGTGGAAGCCCTAGAAACGGTAGAGTTGGTAGACAAAGAACCAACGAAGACAACGAAAATAAGGACAAACCTGAATGATCGAATGAAGAAATATTGGTGCAGTTTCTTAAGGAGAACCTTGACATTTTCTCATGGAGTCACGAAGACATGCCCCGTATAACGGTAGAGGTTATTCATCATCATCTGAATGTTGATCTAGAAAAGAAACCCATCCAACAAAGACAACGAGTCTTTGCCCCTGAACGTAACAGGGCCATCATGGATGAGGTAGACAAGCTGCTTGCAACTGGCTTCATCCGAGAGGTTTACTACCTTGATTAGCTAGTCAACGTCGTCTTAGTAAAGAAAGCAAACGGGAAGTGGAGGATGTGTGTATGGACTTCACCAACCTGAATAGTGCCTGCCTTAAAGACAGCTTCCCATTGCCAAGAATTGACCAACTGGTAGATTCCACTGCTGGGCATAAGCTCTTCACTTTCATGGACGCCTTTTCAAGTTATAACCAGATCAAGATGTCAAAAGAAGACCAGGAGAAGACTTCCTACATCACTAGTCAAAGGCTTTACTGTTACAAAGTAATGCCTTTCAGGCTGAAGAATGCAGGAGCCACTTACTAGAGGTTGGTCATCAGAATGTTCAGTAGACAGATCGGAAGGAACATGGAGGTATATGTTAATGATATGCTTGTCAAAAGTAAGGAAGAGAACACAAACCTGGACGACCTTAAAGAGACCTTCGTGACCTTTCATTAGTACCAAATGAGGTTGAACCCTGGTAAATGCACCTTTGGGGTGTCATCAGGAAAATTCCTCGGGTTTATGGTATCCCAACAAGGAATAGAAACCAACCTGGAGAAGATACGGGCCATATTGGAAATGACCTCTCCAAAGACAATGAAGGAGGTACAGATGCTAACAGGAAGGATCGCCGCCCTTAACAGGTTCATCTCGAAAGCTACAGACAGATGTCTGCCTTTCTTCAAAACTAGACATGGCAAAACGGGTCAGACCCGTTTGACCTGACCCGTTTAACCCGTGATTCGTTTTGACCCACGACCCAATTGACCCAACCCGAACCTAACCCGACCCGCCCGTTTTGCCACGTCTACCAACGTTGAGTAGATTGAAATTGAGGTGTAATTTTTATAAAATATTTACTTATTCTTCTTTACTTAATATGTTATTTACTTCATTATAGTTTGTCATTCTTTACTTGCCACCTTCATTTTCTCTTCTTACTTTAAATAGATCGAAGATTATGCCAAGATTAGTTTCTAGAAAGCTAAAACAAGAGTTGCACCAAATTTGGGTATCAAGTCAAGTGTTTAGTGGTAATTGGTAATAATATCACTAGTGAGAATCTAATCACAATTAAGAAACTCATAAACAATTGATAGATTGCATCTATTTCAAAAAAAAAAATTGTTTGAAAAATACGAGTCAACTTGACTCGACTCGCGACTCGACTCAACTTGCTACCCAATTGACCCGACCCGACCCGACCCGACTGTTTTGCCACATCTATTCAAAACCCTGAATTAGGCTTTTGCTTGGATGAGTGAATGTGAAGAGGCCTTCCAAGAGCCAAAACGTTATTTGAGCAGTCCTCCCCTCTTGAGCCCATCAAAGGAGGGGGAGGATTTGTTCTTATACCTCGCAGTGTCAACCACGGTCATGAGTGCAGCTTTGATTCGAGAAGAGAATAGGGTACAGCTCCCTGTTTACTACGTGAGTCAAGTGTTCCAAGGAGTCAATGCCAAATGTCCATGCATGGAAAATATTGTTTTCGCCTTAATTGTAGCCTCGCGAAAGCTTCGTCCTTACTTCCAAGCTAACCCCATTTTGGTGATGACAGACCAACCCATAAAGAAAGCAATGAACAAGCCTGAAGCAACAGGGAGGTTAGTACAATGGGCGATTGAGCTAAGTCAATTCGACATCGAATATCATCCTAGAACAGCTATCAAAGCTCAAGCATTGGCTGACTTCATTGTCGAGTTCACCCTATTGGACGACGAAAAAGCACAAGACGAATTAGAAAGCTAGACGATATTAACAGATGGATCGTCAGTTCAGAAAAGAGGAGGGGTCGGGGTTATCATCAATACTCCCGAGGGGGAAACCTTCAAATATGGAGTACGGCTTCAATTCACTGCCACCAACAATGAAGCAGAGTACAAAGTCATACTGACAGGACTCAGGATCGGAAGAGCCTTGGGAGCCAAAAACCTACTCCTCAAAAGCGATTCTAAGCTAGTGATAGGGCAGATAAAAGGAGAATACAAAGAAAAAGAAAACAGGATGCAAAAGTACCTCAAGTTGATGAACCAATTGGTCCAGGAGTTCAACCAAGTGGGCTTCAGGCAAGTCCCCTGAAGCCGGAACTCAGAAGCAGATGAAGTGGCAAGGCAAGCATCATCAAAGAAAGGAATGAGTTCGCCTGATTTGAAAGTGGAAGTGCTAAGACATCCAAGTATTGAAGAACTCCACACTTTCGTGATCCAAAGCCAGAATAGTTGGATGAACCCAATCCTCTCTTTCCTATGAGATGGACGCCTTCCAGCAAGCACAGACGAAGCAAGGAAGGTCAAGAAGCGAGCTGCTAGGTTCACAATCCTGAATGAAACTCTATATAAAATGGGCTTTTCCATGCCCTACCTAAGGTGCGTCGAGGAAGATGAAGCCAAATACATCCTAGAGGAGGTCCAGGAAGAAATCTGTGGAGACCACATAGGCCTGAGATCCCTGGTTAGCAAAATCATCAAAACAAGCTACTACTGGCCAACCATGCAAAAGAATGCAAAGGAATATGTGGAGAAATGTTATAAATGCTAGAGATTCGAGAACGTTCAACGTGTCCCGGAGAAAAGATGACGGCCATAACCTCCCCATGGCCCTTTGCTCAATGGGGGATCGACATCATAGGCCCCCTACCCTAAGGTAAAAAGCAAGTAAAATCTCTGTTAATCGCAATAGATTATTTCACTAAATGGGTAGAAGCAGAAACTTTGTCCTGGATTTGTAGATAAATTGAATATCCAGAACTGCGTAAATTCAATGGGAAATTGTGTACATCAAATGTACGGAATGTCTGGTTTTGAAGAGAAATTGAATATCCAATATTTCGTAAATTCAGCAGGAAATTGTGTACGTTATATATGTACGGAATGTCTGGATTTGCGGAGTAATTGAATATCCAGACCTATGAAAATTCAACGGGAAATTATGTACATTGTACGTACGAAATATCTGCATTTGCAGAGAAATTGAATATCCAGAACTGCGTAAATTCAATGTAAAATAGAGTACATTAAATGTACGGACTCTTTGGATTACGGACTCTTTGGATTTGTGGAGAAATCGAATATCCAAAATTTCCTAAATTTAGCGGGAAATTGTGTACATTATAATTGTACGTAATTTCTTCATTTGTAGAGAAATTGAATACGATCATGGGAGCGAAGGTCTAGAGCTTTGTGTGGAAAAATATAGTTTGCAGGTTTAGCATACCAAGGATGATCATATTAGATAATGGTCGTCAGTTCGACAACCAGGAATTCAAGAGCTTTTGTTCAAAACTCAGAATTTAGAACCAGTTTTCTTCACTAGAACACCCACAAGCCAACGGACATACGGAAGTGACGAATCGAACGTTGCTGAAAATCATCAAAATTCGCCTGGAGGGGGCAAAGGGTGCATGGCCAGAAGAGTGCATGGCCAGAAGAGTTACCAAATGTCTTGTGGGCCTACAGAACCACAGCCAGAACCCTGACTGGAGGAACACCTTTCAAGCTCACCTGTGGTACTGAAGCAGTAATACCAGTTGAAGTATAAATCACCAACATAAGAAGAGAATTCTTTCAAGGAGGCAGCAATGACGTTCAGCTAAAGGTCAACCTGGACTGTCTGGACGAGACAAGAGAGGAAGCATCTAAAAGAATGATAAAGTACCAGCAAAAGATGACTGAATACTACAACAGAAGAGTAAAGCTCAGAAGACTAAACATAGGAGATCTCATTTTACGCAGAATCACACCAGCAATAAAGGACTCAACACAAGGAAAGTTTAGACCAACTTGGGAAGGACCCTACAAGATCATCCACTACTCAAGATAAGGAAGCTATCACTTGGAATCGATGGACGGGAAGAGATTGCCACAATCATGGAACATCGAGCATTTGAAGAGGTATCATCATTAGAGACAAACCACTGTTATAATCGTAAAAGAAATCCTTTATTGAAGGAAATAGAGCAATAAAAGTATTATTCAGCAAATATTCTCGAAAGTCGCATACAAACAAATCATGGACGATCTTATTATCAGGATAGTAAACCAAAAAAAAAAAAAAAAAACCAAGTGATAAGATTCCTTAAATGGATGTAAATCATTAAAAATGGCTAAGTGATAAAATTTCTTAAATGGATGTAAATCATTGAAGAAGCCAAGTGATAAAATTCCTTAAACGGATGCAGATCACCTAAAAATGGCTAAGTGATAAGATTCCTTAAATTGATGTAAAACACTGATGAAGCAAAGTGATAAGATTACTTAAACGGATGTAAATCACCTAAAAACAGCTAAGTGATAAGATTCCTTAAATGGATGTAAATCACTGACGAAGCCAAGTGATAAGATTCCTTAAATAGATGTAAATCACCTAGAAATGGCTAAGTGATAAGATTCCTTAAATGGATGTAAATCACTAACAAAGCCAAGTGATGAAATTCCTTAAACAGATGTAAATCACCTAAAAATAGCTAAGTGGTAAGATTCCCTAGACGGGTGTAAATCACTGACGACACCAAGTGAGCTGTAAGCCGCCAAAGAAGAAAAACAAATGATGCAACCCCGGGCGAAGACAAAAGTCATCTAAACAAGGCTAAAAGATTGCCACCTCACAACAAAAGGCAAAAAAAAAAAAAGTTCATGCAACAGGAAAAGAACATACTGGGCACCACCACAAATAAATAAATAAATAAATATATATATATATATATATATATATATATAACAAGAGCAAATAAAAGAAAAAGTGTTTCAGGTTGTGGCCTCGTCCCCACCAACAGCATCAACAAAAGCATCCTCAGGTTCAGGATCGTTGCTTTCTAAAGCATTCTCTTCGAGAGCAACAGTAGCTTGGGTAGCCTCATCAGCCTCCATCTCCTTGTCCACCTCCTCGAAGTCTAATTCTTCCAAGTTAACTCCAAATGGGTGCTTTACCATGTACTGCCTAAGGAGCTTAGAGGCTTTATAATACCAACTAAAGAGCAGTGTTGTACTTTTCAGTCAGTTGGAAAGCATGAACAACCTTGGCAGCCATGTATTTAACCTTTTGGTTCGCGGCTTGGAACTGTTCATCCTTTTGCACCGTTAACTGCTTCTCGACCCTGAGCTCGTCAGCCAACGCCTTGGCGAGCTGTGTTGGCATTGTCCATGGCAGTAATGAGGTCTCTCCTCAGTTTTGTGACCTCAGCTTCCAAAGCCTCCACTTTGGACCCTGCCACCACAACCTTCTCCTCCTGGCCAAGGTACTTAGTAGATATGTGGCTTGAAAACCATAAGGGGGGAAGAGTTATGAAGCAACGAGAACCATTCCACGCTGTAAGTTAGGGAAAGTGAAAAGAGGTTGACCTGGACGAGCTTATGGATATGGTGGTTCACAAGCTCATAAGAAGGAACGCCAGAAAGTGCCTTAAGGTCTTTAGTAGTAATAACAGAATGGGCCCTCACCAAGGCAATTCCAGCATCGTCCTAAACATTGGACGCCTGGGAGCCCACTTTCTCCTTCCCCTTGGCCAGAGTCCTCTGTCTCTTTGGCTGAGGAGTGAGCTCTTCCAGGGAAGTTGTAGAAGAGGCTATCCTCGTGGCTTCAGGGATGGAGATAGCCGGGGTGATCAAGGTCCCCTTCTCAACGACCTGAACCACTTTCTTTCCCAGACTTGAAAAAGGCTTGTTCTTCTTGGCCTTCATCCTGGCGTATATCTCCTGATTAAACTTGGTCATCATCTTTACATAACAAAAAGGAGATATATATATATATATATATATATATTAAAAAAAGGAAAAAACTCAAAACTAAACTTACTTTTTTCTTCAATCTCGATAGTGTGTAGGATGAAGGGGGAAGGCTCCGGACCAAGGAAATGATGAGCCAAAGTTCGGGAATCGACAAGGTCATCAAAGCCCTCAATATTCAATTGCCACTTGGACGCGTTCCTTATATCTACTCTTGAGCCTGGGGCACTCCTTAACTGCGAATGCACAATCAAAGGTCAATATCGAATCAAATTGAAAAAAGAAAGAACTGTCAAATATATATATATATATATATATATATATATATATATATAAATAAGCAAAGGACGACGCACCTAGCCTCGAGGACCTCCACTGACAAAGCAATCTAGGAACCTCACCCCAAAAGTCATCAGAAAGGGTTTCCCATCCATCTCCAGACACGAAATATTTGGACTTCTAATATCGGAAAGATGAGGGAAGATCCGTAATGATCCCCACCTTCCTGACCCAAGGCACAAGCTCATAGTACCCATACTCCTTGGACTCCTTCAAACGATACAGGTGAACAAACTTGTCTAACTTGATCATGTCACCTTCAGTGACGACCATCCAAATCTCCATACAGCTAATCACTATCCTCCACGAGTTTGGCATAAGTTGCCCTGGAGCGATGTTAAAGTGGTTTAAGAGTTCTGTGATGAACGAATGGACGGGGGACCTAAGGCCACATTGGAAAGCAGCCTCGTAGAAGCACACTTCTCCAGGAGAGAAATGATAAGCTTTTTCCCCTTCACGAGGAAGCCGAACCCTAACCTCCTCAGGGAATTGAAACTTATTTATAAACTTAAAAAGGGTATCAGCATCCAGGGCACACTCCTCCCTAAGGGCATTAAATGGCCTAATCTTCCTTCATCTAGACGACGAAAGGCCAGACGCAACGATATCTCCCTCCGCCTCAACTGGGTCATCACTAGACGACAACCCTGTCTTAAGCTCACTAGACCCCACCTTAGACACTACTTCTCTCTCACCCACCATTTCCTTAAACCAATTGAGAGACTGATGCAACAAAAGGTGCAAATCAGCCACCACAAAACCTAAACTACTACCACTAGGTACAAAACCCTCATTTGGGAGGCAATGAGTGCTAAAGGAACCTAGAGATGCCCCTAAACGAGCAAAGAAAAATGAAACAGAGGGACAGAGTTGCCTAACCTTGGAGCTATCAACCATGGAAATCAAAAGAAAAGGTGTGAATTTCTATCCCTAAACCAAAAAGGAAAGGTCGAAAAAATTTTGCTATAAAAGGAAAAAGGAAAAATGAGAGAAATCGTACCTTCAAAAACCAAGCTTAGAAGAGAAAAAGTTGATGGAATTCAAAAAAGCTTGGAAAGGAAAATGCAGAGCAACAATGGCAAGAGAAAGAAGAAAAGTAAAGAAAGAGAAAAGAAGCTAAGTGGTTTAAAGAGCTAGACTTGAAAAACTAAAAATCAGCAGGAAACCCAAAAGTCCCTCAAACAAAGCGTTGCAATCCACCACACAGATAGCGCCATGTGGCCACGACACGTATGGCGCCGCCACTCCGCATTAAATACGGACACAACAAAAATCTCAAGAGTCACATTTAACCAAATGACCTTTCATATTCTTGAGATCGTCATCACAATTAAGGACGAACTCAGAATAGGGGGGGCAACTGATAGACCAGACTTGTAAAATTACACTGATACTATTTATTTTGTATTTAATTTTTTATTATTTCTTTATGTATCTTGATGATGAAGAAAGAGAGTAAATGGTGGTTGTGTGTGAAGAAAGATGAACAATTAAAAAAAATCAAGAAAATTTGATATTTGAATAAATTACTGTGTAAAATAAATAATCTAATGTGTGATGGTTTGAAAAGTAAGTAAAATAGAAAAAATATGTTCTTATGCTAAAATAAACATAAATTTTATGAATGCTTTAACCATCATTAGGAAGATGACATGTATCCTATCATGTGCAATGTGCATAACTCATTTAATCCAACCAACCAAGTGAGTTATGTGTTGCATATGACAAAGACTAATGTTATCTTACAATTGGGGGTTAGAGCCCAAGGCTGCAGACATGTTCGGAGTCAAAATCTTTCCATGTGTAAATAACTAAATACCACTACTCATTCCAAATTATGTGGGAAACAACTCCAAACTTGTGCCTTCTATCTACGCATGTTATGTGTCAAGTGTTAAAAATACCTACTTTTCCAAGGTTTGAGAGAAATAAAAAAATATGCATCCTCTAATATGTTACACAACAATTTATAAAATCGTGAGCATGGATTATTTAAAGAAGTCATATTACTTATTAAATATCATTTAATTTTTTAAATAATACTCAAATAATTTATCAATAACTGCCTAGTATTTTAGAGGAAATAGGAAATATCCTTCAAAGTTAAATTTTTTTTTTTCCTTAATGTTTTGTTTGAATTGCATCTATTTTATCGTTTGCACTTTGCACAATGCACTCCCATACGCACACAGATATATCACAAATATCAAAGTTTACATTATTTTAAAATTTTAAATGAAATAACATTTTATTGATAATTAAATCCAACAATATTTTTTAGGGGTGTAATCAGTTCAATTTCGGTCAATTTTCTAAGTGTTGGCTAACCGAAACCGAAATTTTCGGTGTGTGAAATTCTCAACCGAAACAAACCGAAGTAATTGGAAATCAATCGGTTTTTGTTGTATTTTGGTTTCGGTGGGTTTTTTTGGTTTCCTTATCATTTATTTTCTAAGAAAGCAAACAAAGAAAAAAAAAACCCATAATATAAAAAAGAGAGGAAATTGAAAAAAATAAACAAACCCAGAATATAAACAACCAAGCACATGGGACAATCACAAATTCAAAACCCATTATTATTTTAGCTTCTACAATCATCTAAACCGATCCAAATGCGCCTAGAAAACAAGCATATACGCAAAAATCCGATCTGAGATCCAATCTTTTCAAAAAACAAACAAAACCCAGAAACAAATGTGATTCCACATACCAAAAAAATAAAGCTTTGATCTTTTGTAACAATTAGAAATTCAATACAGAATCCAAAAAAAAAAAAAAAATGAATTGAAACCAAAGTTTCTTTGATATAAACAGATCGGTGTGTGGAGGCTGGCGTAGGAAGGCCGACGTGTGGAGGCGGCATGTGGAGCAGTGAGAGAAGAGGAGGGCTGAATAGTGAACTTTGAAGAGTGAAGGTTGTGAGAACTGAGAATGAAAGTGGGTTGTAGGTAGGGATTTTAACTTTTGTTTTTATAGTTAAATTAGATTAAGTTTAATTAGGTTAATTAGATATCTAATTAGTAATTAGTTTAATTATACTTATTCTAAAAATAAAATGAATACATGGAAAAGGGGAAAGGGCCGGATCTATTCCTATAATTCATTGATTCTTATCAAACAAGAAAGGGCCAAATTCTATAACCAAAAAAAGAGAAAGAAAGAAAGAAAGAAAAAAAGAAAGGGCCAGATCATATAAAAGAAAAGAAAGAAGGGCCTAAATGGTTTTAAAAAAATGAAAAGGCCAAACATGTATGGCAGACCCAAATATGTATAGGAGGCCTCATGCCCAAATATTATATATTATATATTTTATGTAAAATATATTATAATATGTTTGTTCGGTTTCGGTTGGTTTGGTGTATTAAAATTGGAAACCAAAATCAAATAGAAATTTTCGGTTTTTAAAAATTAAAAACCGAAATCGAACCAAAACTGAAACCAATCCGAAATTTTGTAACAATTTGGTCCGTTATATATTTTATGTAAAATATATTATAATATGTTTGGTTCGGTTTCGGTTGGTTTGGTGTATTAAAATTAAAAACCAAAATCAAATAGAAATTTTCGGTTTTTAAAAATTAAAAACCGAAACCAAACCAAAATTTTGCAACAATTTGGTCGATTTCGGCCGGTTTTTTCGGTTCGTTGCTTTTATGCACACACCTAATATTTTTCTCCCCAAAAAAAAAAAAAAAAAAAATTTTCGGTTTTTAAAAATTAAAAACCGAAACCGAACCAAAATTTTGCAACAATTTGGTCGATTTCGGCCGGTTTTTTCGGTTCGTTGCTTTTATGCACACACCTAATATTTTTCCCCCCAAAAAAAAAAAAAAAAAAAGTCCAAGAATAAAATTCCATTGTACTTTCTCCTCTTGGAATTTCAATGTATGATTGTACCGGTCGTTCGCTTCATATACATGAGATGAGAGAGTGAAAGAGAGAGAGAGAGACAATCAATGGCGTTAAGAAAACTCCCAACTCATTTCTTCCCTTCCCTCCAACACCAACTCCGACCCTTCTCTTCACTCAACCTCCCGACCTTAGAGCCATCAAACGATGCCGAACTAGTATCCAAAATGCTCCTCCACCACCACAACCCATTCCACGCCATGGAGTCCTCACTCCAACTCCATGGCATCACACTCACTCCTCATCTCCTCCACCAAACTCTCCTCCGCCTCAAACACTCTACCAAAATCGCCCTCGCTCTTTTCAACTATTCCAAATCTCTCCCTTCCCCTCCTCTCACCTCCACTTCCTTTCACATCCTCATTGACCTCTTAGCCAAAGTTCGCCAATTCGACCTCGCTTGGCAACTCATTGTCGAAATGGACCAACTTTCACTCTCTCCCACACCCACCACTTTCTTTATATTGATCCGTAGGCTCATCTCTGCTGGACTTACTCGCCAAGCTATTCGAGCTTTTGATGATATTCAAGGTTATACTCAGACTAAGACTAATAGTGATGATTTTTGTTTTTTGTTGGATACCCTTTGTAAGTATGGCTATGTTAAGGTTGCAACCGAGGTTTTTAACAAAAAGAGAGATGGGCTTTTGCCGGATGCGAAAATGTTTACCGTTTTGATATATGGGTGGTGTAAGATTGGTAGGATTGATATGGGGGAGAGGTTTTTGAATGACATGATAGGGAGAGGGATTGAGCCAAATGTGGTTACGTATAATGTGTTGTTGAATGGGATATGTAGGCGGGCGAGTTTGCATCCGGAAGGGAGGTTTGAGAGAACGATAAGGAATGCAGAGAAGGTGTTCGATGAAATGAGGGAGAGAGGGATTGAGCCGGATGTGACTAGTTTTTCAATCGTGCTTCATGTGTATAGTCGGGCACATAAGCCCGAGTTGTCGCTTGATAAGTTGAGGTTGATGAAAGAGAAGGGGATTTGTCCGAGTGTGGCAACGTATACTTCAGTTGTTAAGTGTCTGTGTTCGTGTGGGAGCATTGAGGACGCAGAGGAGTTACTCAGTGAGATGGTGAGGAATGGGGTTACTCCATGTGCAGCAACTTATAATTGTTTTTTTAAGGAGTATAGGGGGAGAAAGGATGCTGATAGTGCTTTAAAGTTGTATAAAAAGATGAAGGAGGAGGGTTTGTTTGTGCCTAGCATGCACACATATAACATATTGGTGGGGATATTTTTGAAGTTAAATCGTTTTGGGATTGTGAAGGAGATATGGGATGATATGAAAGAGAGTGGAGTGGGACCTGATTTGGATTCGTATACAATGTTGATTCATGGTTTATGCGAGAAACAGAAGTGGAGAGAGGCTTGCCAGTTTTTTGTGGAGATGATAGAGAAGGGGTTTCTTCCTCAGAAGATTACTTTTGAGACGCTTTACAAGGGCCTAATACAATCTGATATGTTGAGAACGTGGAGAAGATTAAAGAAGAAACTTGATGAAGAGTCTATAACATTTGGTTCAGAGTTTCAAAATTATCATTTGAAGCCATATAGGAGATGATACACCATCAATCTGCAGATGTAATGTGTTCTTCATTAGGTACTTCTGAACTTTTTGGCTTATTTGTTATTTGAAATTTGGTTTTGACTGGTTGTAGAATTATAAGTGATTTATCTTCTGAAATGGATTAGAGATGTAAAAATGATTCTCGGCAAGAGCATTGTTGGCTATTTGAAAATTTATCTGTCCCATATTTTCCATGATTTCAATGAGAATAATTGCATTAAGTCTTCAATCATCACACTCGGTTCAGAGTTGATGTGATTTCCATTGCTGTAAATTTATAGTAGAATTAGGAAACTGAGATCCATGAGTTGGCCAAATCAGTGATACTATCCATAACGAACTAATGTTTCTTTTAAATGAAGTTTTAACTTTTGACAAATTAAAAAGGGGGGGAAAGGAGAAGAAAAAAGAAACACATGCACAGACAATTTGTGTAACTTAGCGAAAATTGCAGTGAGGTAATCATAAATTCCCTACTATTTGTCAGATAGAATAGATATCCCTTTTTCTGGTTCATTGTTTTGTTGGCTCCCACATACTTGGACTACTGCTTCTTTATATTCTCTTTTTCCCTTTTCTATTTTTTTTTTTTTTAGGGGGGGGGGGGTGTGAGGGGGAGGGGAGGGAAAATTAATTTTGAAACTGAGAACTGTTTTCTTTTCAGAAAGTTCTCATCAATTTCACTTTTACTGGTGAGTGGAATGGAAGCTGGAAATGGAAGATTTTCATATTTCTGTTGCCTACAAATAGGTTTCATACGTGCAGAGCTCAAGGCTTTTATAATAGATGGAGGTATTTTGAATTTATCTTTTCTGTTTTGCTTAATTGTTGCTTATAGCAGAAATTTTGGTGTGTCACCACTTATTATATGCTCATCATGTGAATTTGTTTGCGAAGGTTGAGGTTTTTTTTTTTTTTTTTTTTTTTTTCCACTTTGCTATTTTTAAGACAAATTGTAAGCTTAATTTGTCATGATTATGACAGGATGATGCTTACTTGGCCAAAACTTCAGCTTTTTAATCCACTGTATCAAAAATTGGGTGGCCTTGCCCTTGGATCGTGCTGTTGTCCGAGGATTGGACCCCAAAGAAAGAGATCCTAATAGTAGTGGAATCATAACCACATAGGTTGTGCAGGGTGACAATCTAGGTAGAGATTGCAGATCTACTAAAAGAATTCTTTTAGTACGTTCTTATTTCAGTTTATTCACTTGCAGAAAAGATTGCAACTCATCTAATGATAAGGATCGTTTCAATTGAAATAGATAAGACGATATGTGACAGGACATCGGCGTTGGTATCAGATCATAACATAAACAAGTTTCAAGTAGAAGTCCTTGCATGGCCAACTTATCATGACTGACTTACACCATCAAGAGTACTTGATTTTATTGAAAAGTACAGGAGGAGCGGGGGAGAGCTAAATGATATGCTGAGAGAGAAGTCATTACGGCACCTTGGTTCAGCAACTGAAAGGCCTTAGATGAAGTTTAATAACAAAAGAATGTTCATGTAAGCAACTGTGAATACTATAGATTTAGTAAATGTATTTTTGTTTTTTTAAAAATAGGCCTATAGGTTTGGCAGTGGATTTTGGTTTATAGTTTTAACTTCACTATACATTTATGTACTTCCATGTGTCATCATTGGATATTTATTTAGAATCACTGACCTCCAAGATTAACTAGCTTAATTTTATATTCACGTGCACTGCACGTGGATAAATGCTTATCTCCAAAGAGCATTTATGATTTAATAACGATACAAATCACCATGAAGCCTTGGGTAATGTCTTCTCCATTTTTGTTAATTTGTTTGTTTAATCATTGGACTACACAGTGGAGGTTAACCCTTTGTCTTTTAGCCTTAGTTTGTCACAAATACAAATTTATTACACTTATAATACTTGGTGAAAATAGTGCAAGTACCTACCTAATTATGAAATTAATAAATATTTAAGCTCATAAACCACCTTAGAGAAAATTCTAGTGATTTTGATGTCGAACACCTGATTTGAAAACCAATTACCTACAGCTTGAGTTTGCAAAGTTTGTTCATGCATCTTAAGTGGGACTTTGATTCTCGGTTCCATCAAACTTTTTCTTGAGAGGCATCTTAAATTTATATGATGTTTGAGCATTAAGGAAATTGGACATTCTAGACTTTTGATTGTAACACCCCATAATTTATCATTTTAATAATTTATGTCATATTGACTTGTGCACGTTATAAGGAGAGATTAAAATTTTATGATAGTGGGAGTCTTAAGTGCACAATGACAAAAAAGAAGGGGATTTGTGTGTAAAGGGAGGCCCATTGCTTGGGTGAAAATTTGAGTTTAAGGAGTTGAGATGAAGCAGTTAGTTTCTTCTATAAAAAAAAAAGAAAGTAATTAGTTTGGGACAAGAGAAAGTAAATAACTAATTGAGCCTTGATAGACTAAAAACCCTAGCCCATAATCTACTTAAACAAAAAAAATTTATGCAGTTCTCACCTATTTAGGCTGCATTTGTTTCGACTGAAATTAATAGCAAGAAAATATTTTTTGCAATTGCGAATGTTTGAGGTGACTAAAATTGCTGGTCAACCAGAAATTATTTTCAAATTGACCCTAAAATAGAGACTTTGGGCGCAAAAATTTTATGCTTTTTGTGGCATGATGTAAGTTGGGATTGTATCATCTTTTATGCGTTTGGTAATACCACAAACTCTAATTTCAATATTTTTTTTTTTTTTTTACTGTTTTAACTTTTTTAAGAGGAGTTCGGGATTTGTGGCTTGATGTAAGTTGGATTATCTTGAGATGAGATTGTCAAACCAAAGACTTAGCGGTGAATTTGGAGTCCAATTAATAGTTTGTCTTTGCCGAAGGAATTGGGATCACAGGAAAATCGTAGGGATCAGCTTAAGATATAATCTTGATTTTTGTTTATAACTGAAAAATCAGCACAATGGTGCTTTAGTTACTAGCAAACAATACTTAATAGTATAGAAAACCTACATTTGACACTGAGAGTCTTGTTATTGCAAATCTAAAAGGCTAAAGAGTACAGAAAATTTCACCCAACGCATCTCATTATGATATATTTATCAACTCAATTGTGCACAATAGAGGACGAAAGACAATTCAATCTTATACAAACTATATACTACTCTGAACAGATTCTCTGACTGGTTTGTAATTTGATAATCTCATTAATTGTTTAACTTGTTTTTTAAATGGAGCATGAGATCACCATGTGGACATAAGAAAGTTCATATGCAACTTCATGAAAGACAATAAAAGGGAGGACGGGGCTATGTATTTGGGGTCTAGATGCCCATATAATAGAAAATGGAGCATGTAGATAGTGCTATCATGTGATATGTACATCAAAACCAAAACTGGGGTGCGTACGTGGACTACAATATGTGGAGGCCAGTAACATTTAGTCACGATCCCCATATTGACAATAAAATGATGAAAATAAAGATCATTTATGATAAATGATAATCCTGACATAACTTGTTTATGCAGTTGTATAAGAAAAACATACACATTTCAACACGAATGATGCATATAAACTTTTAATCATTATGAAAACAAAGTGGAATTGTTTAGCTCAGTTTCATATAGATGCAATCAAAATAAACCAGATACAACAAAACCAAAGAAATGCCACCTGCAATTAATACACCAGCCAGTTGATAAAACTAATCACCATTTGTATTATTAGTAAGATAATGATAAGGCAGAAACTTTCAAAGTAATAAATTTCTTCATAAAAATTCAAACAAAATTTTACATTTACTTTTAAGTGTGTGCTAAGGAACCAGTTTTTACAATGACCTTTTGAATCTGTTGACAGTATAAAGGAATAGAGTAAATGACATATACATAAATCAAGAAGGTTGGCCAGTTGGATTCAGACAGTGTTTCTATTCAGTGTGGCATCTTACTCTGTTTAGAAACATGTTCCTCCAAAATTTAAGGTGAAAAGCTTGGTTACAACAGCCATTAACCTGCAGGAAGTGCTTTGGAGGTGCAATCACCTGATCTGCTCAGTTATTAAGAAAGATATATGTAATTGAATTGAAGTGATGAGGTTGCAAAGGGACATACATACAACATTGACACAAGTTAAGAACCAAACATTAGAATTTATGTATTCTTAGTGTTGGCAGTCCTGCTCAGTAAAAATGGTTCAGCCACCAAGGAAAAATGGTCATAAAATGAGGGTAGATATGGAGTGGTTATAATGGAAAGACAGAATTGAGTTAATGTTTCTTGTTTTATCATCATTATTTTGAGAACAGAAGATAGCATTGCCAATATAGGAGACTTTTGATCCAAGTTGAAAGTGGAAATGGGCAAGAGCAATGCCAAAACAAAATTTGAAGTAGCAAGGGAAGACAATAAAGCCTACGAGTTAACAAAGCTTATGTCACTAGATACAATTGACTGTAGAAGAAGGTATTTTGTAGCAGAACTCAACCATTTTGGACAAAATGCTGCAGAATTGATAACATGTATTTAGATAGGGCAAACGAGAGCATAACTCCATACAGCCTCATTCCCAACACTTAGACTTGGCTACATAAACCCTAATCTGTTATTCAACTCAAGTTAAGGTGTTCTACAATGTCAGACATAGACCATCATGTCCTTCCCACAACCTTAATAGCAACTTTTCATTTGGTTTGACATGCCCTCCTACTCCTACTGCCTCAAACACTCTTTTTTTCCTAATGCAGTCCTTCACCTTTGCTGCACATGGGAATAAAATTGTACTTTGAAACCATTCTGGGATTAAACACATTAGGATGTCTTTGTATTACATTGTACTATCATAAAGAAAATGCCTAAATAACTTGGGAGGATAAGTTTTCAATATAGAAAACCCACAAACTAATTTAAAACCAATCACACCCAAAAATGCCAAAAATGTAAGTGAATCATGGGTAGTTCGGTTTTCTTATCCAATATAGAGTTTTAATGGCTTTTTGACTTGAATGAATGAATTACAAAATAAAAATGGGTGTGTGATTGTGGGTTGCAGTAACATTCTTCACAATACAAATTGCATAATTTCTTTTTTTGATAAATCTAAATTATGCAAATAAACTTGCATATTCACATTTGCATTAACCTAGTATGCTGAAAAAAATATTGGAGACAAAAGCCAAAATAAAATTAGAGACAGACCAAAATTAAATTTAACTCATAATTGTGGGAGTGGGACATTAAGAACACAAAAGTGATGCTTAAAACAAAAATGCAACTCTCCCCATTCCCCTCAACAATAGGGAGGCAAGATAGAACAGAGCATAAAATGCATAGCTTAACTGTAAGGCAGGAAAGCACAGTTTGCTGATGTTGATCTATCATGACAAAAAATAAACAAAGGACAAACCTTGACTGTCCAACATAATGGATAGATGATAATAGGGCATAAGAATACGTCATTGAAAGAGGAAAAGTATTAAAAAATAACCTTATATTTTTTACAATCATTCAAAGCCTTAGGGAGAGCCATTGAGAAAAAATTAAGGTCCATGACCCAAGGAAAGTTTACAAAATACACCTTGATTATGTATTTTTATATCAATAGTTTTATTTTAAAAGAAAGATGGTGAAGCCCTAACACACACAGAGTATATAAGAGTACCACCACAAGATTAACATCTAAAGTTACAAAATATATATATATATATATATATATATATAAAATTAATAAAAATAATTATAGGCTTAATCCCCAATATCTTTTTGATAAAAGTAGGCTAAATCCCCAATATCCTTTAACCATTGAAACCAAGATCTTAAGAATAAAAGTTTCATACGAAGCAAGGAGTCCTTGACCAAATCAAATGTTCTAGCATTATGCTCCTTCCAAATACACCACATCAAATACAATGGAATAGTATGCCACAAATCTGAACTTTGATGTTTCATAGTGCCATTGCTCCAACATGCTGAAACGTTCACTGCTCTAAGTAATGCAAAAACACTATAGCACAACACAAGAAAAGATGATTTATTGTCTCCCCAGTCTTTGCACATGCAACACCAATCAATAATGACAATGGTTTGCCTACACGCAGTTGATGATTTCACCATGAGCTACTGTTCACCCCAAAAAAAAGAGAGGCAACTTTCTTATGAGATTTTGTGTTCCAAATTGCTTTCCAAGGGAATCCATTCTAGAGTCTCTTCATAAAGCCAGGTTGTAGGATCTCACATCAAATTTCCCATTCTTAGATAAAGACCAACTCATCCTATCCAAGTCTCTCCCAGTGCTTTGAATCTTATGAAGAAACCCAAAACAGATGTGAGTTCCCTATCATTCAGAGCCCAAGAAAAAACTTGACACCTTTGAAGAACATTCTTGACTCTATAACTCTTTCACAGTAACCACTTTTACATCCACATGTTCACACTATATGTCATGCCAAAAGCGAAAACAACTTCCATCCCCAACAAAATATCTAACATACTTCAAAAACCTCGACCAAAAACTCCTACATGTTTCCACATGCTCACACCATGGACGCCCCAAACCTAAACAAGACACCATTGACCCCTATCTCTCCAAATTTACTCCCCACGACCCTAATCCATAAAATGGTTCCTTTATGTGGCATAATGCCATAGCTATTTCCCCAAGAGAGCTTGATTAAAAAAATCCAAGCTTCCGAAGCCTAACACCCCCTCAACCCCATGTTCCTTAAATTGAGTTGTAGAGCTAACTGTGTCTCAATTCACCTAATGAAATTACCTTTCATCCCCTAAGCCACTCAACAAGAAGTCTCTTTAAACCCCTCCTAACATTTTAAAAGAGAAACACAAGTGAAAAGAAAGTGAATTTATAAAATCCACAATAGATCACTAGATGCAAAAGCATAAGACCATGGGGTTGTTCAGTTCAACTTCAACAATAATAAAAACTTGAGTCTAAAACCCTCTTAGGCATCATGCATTGGACCCGAAAATAATAAAAACTAAAGACCATGGGACCGTTTGGTTAGGCACTTTAGGAGATTAAAAGAGCGGTTTTAAAACCCAAAACTCTGTTTTGCAACCACAACTCCTCATAGATTTTTTACAAATGCTCATTTTAATCTCAAAACACAGCTTATACAAACCCACCCCATAACTCATAAGCAATAGCAAAATTGAATAACAAAAGCAGTTCATGATAAAATCATACCTCTTCTATTACAAATCTGGATATAGTTATTTTCTGTTGACAGGTTTTTAGCAATCACAATAATAGCAAAAGCAGTTAAAAGTAAAAATCTCTCTCACATGGAAATGGAAATGGAAATAATAATGTTGATAGTAGTGGAGAAAAGAAGTTATATATAATTACTGATTATTTATTGGGTGTTGGGTTTTGGGTTTTGGTTTTGGCTTCAGCTTCTTGGGGTGTGTTAGCGACAATAGAAAGAGCGTGTAGACCAGAGTGAAGCTCGTCGGCAAGAGCATCATAGACCAAACGATGGCGTTTGAGGAGGCTCTGTCCGTCGAACTTTGGGGAGACGATCTTGACGTTGAAGTGAGTCTCACTCTGGCCTTCTGCAGTGCTGGCTCTGACGGCGGCATGTCCAGCGTGCTGGTACGACACGTCGTCGATCTCCAAAGCGGTGGCTTCCAGTGCCGATTGCAACTTTGCCTTTATTCTATTCGCCCTTGTTACCACTACTCGAGAACCCATTCCTTCCTTTCTTTCTTTTTTTTTAGTATCAATTCAATTTTCAAACCCTCCCTTTTAATTTTTGTTTTGCTATATATCACAGAGAGACGAGGGAGAATGAGATGCTGAGAGGAGAGTGATTTGGAATAAAAGAATAAAGAATAAAATAAATAATAAATAATAAATACAGCTAGTAGCAGTTCACTGCATCATTGTGGTAATTTTTTTTTTTTTTTTTTTTTCCAGTTAGTTTAATTGATAAAGTTTCTTATAATTGAATAAGAAATCTGAATTTAATTTTCGTTTACACCAAAAACTAATTGGTGTTTTAATATGGTAATAAAGAGTTATCATAAGGAATGGATATTGTAGAGTCACAATTTGGGGCCCAAGCCCAACAGGTATGGGGTCTTGGTCCAAGGAGTCCAGAAACAATAAATTTGTAGAGAGTGGGCTATAGAACTAGGCCTTAGCGAAGTGGGCAATAGTTAAGGTTGGGCCACACAACAATTAGACACAAACAAATCCTGTTAATACCCATATATTCTCAGTCCGAGGAGCTGATGAATGTTTGCTGGTTCCCGCTCCAAGTCTACCATTATTTTTCTGTTCCTCCGTTCTCCTCCTCCCTCATGAGGACTCCCTTTCTTATATAGTCTTCTTGAAGCCATCATGGCCTTACACTTGTTGATTATCTGAACCCTCACTTGAGTGTTTGTCTCATCAGACACCCCCTCCATCTTTCTGTGAGTTGCGGTAGCCAAGATAGCACTGTTCACAGGTCTTCTCCACATTAATGTGGCAAGAAAAGTAGATGCAACGCATTTAATATGGTAGCTGTAACCTTTCCTTGGACATCTTACATTTCCTTCTTTGCCACGGGTTTGTGGGACTCGTCCTTGTCACTAATGTCCGTTGGGGTGGGTCTTTCTAGTAGGCAGAGTGCATGTTTGAGCCATACTTGTCACGTCCAAAGAGACGTTTCTCCTCGAACCGCCTTTTAAATGTCTTCATGCCCACGAGAATTGGGCTAAGAGCCCTTTTGGCACCCACGTCTTCTCCTCGGACGTGGCTGATCTTCCCGTATGGGGCCCAAGGCCCATTGTATGATTTTGGGCCTTTGTCCCTACAATAGCCCCTCAAAATTCCGGTTTTTTCCTCTTATTCGAGGAGAAAATGTGGGATTTTGATATTTATTGGATAAATTATCACAATTTCTTAATTCACACATGTGGGAGTACAGTCTCACGTGCCTCATTATTGCTACTGGTGTTTCGTAGCCCACAAGGCGCCATTAATTGCATCAGGCGACTCTATGTTCCCTCGCATCCAACGGTAGGGCGCTTAATCAACGATAGATGTTCCTCCAATTCTTTGAGCGGGAGTAATCCCGTTTATTTTTTCCTTGCTATATAAGGCTTCTGAGGGGAATTACTTTCCCTTTTTTAGAAAAGACACTCAAGCGTTCCAGAGCACTTCAGCACTTTCTCTCGCAAAACACTTAAAAGTCCATAGCCATTTCTGTAAGGAGTCCCGGCGGATTCTTTGAAAGCTCGGGAGATTTAGAACTCGCGCTTCCCGTAAGTGTTCATTTCCCCGTATTCCCTAACTCTCCTTCTTTGTTGTTCTCCTCGGCCTCCTTTCATTAGCAAACCTTTTCTGTGCCACCTAGGGTTAATAGGATGGGTAAGTTTCAGAAGCTAGTAGATTCTTCACCCAGCATGGAAGGTTTTAGGGCCAAATACTGTATCCCTCAAGGAGTGGGTCTAGAATATTGCTCCTCGGATCAAATCCTAACCAAGAGAGAAACAGGACAGGTCGTCATTCCTATGATCGCTTTCATAGAAGGAGGAATGACGATTCCCATGGGGAGGATAACTAGGGATTACTTACGCAGCCATAGGTTGGCCCCCCACCAGTGCGCCGCTAACATGTTCCGGATCCTAGGGTGCGTAGACGCTCTAAACTAACAGATGAATCTCAGCCTCTCATGGCACGATGTAATTCACTTGTACAAATGTCATTGCCTTAATGAGTCGTATTACCTGAAATCCAGGTCCGACGAGGTGAGACTGATATCTTGCCTTCCCAAGTCTAACAAAGGCTTGAAGGACGATTATTTGATTGTCTCTGAAGCATGGCATGACGATCTTCGCTGCCCAATTAGGGTGGGAGCACCAGGTGGGGCACTCTAGGATCAAGTCCCCCGGCAGGGATCTTAGTTTTGAGTTTCCTTTCACTTGTTTTGGTCTCGGTTTTGATTATTTGCCTTCTTGGACTGACATGACCCTTCCTTTGGATATTTTGCAGACAAAGTACACACTACTCCAAAGATAAGTTTGGTCAATGTCCAAGCTCTTAACTACCTCCTAAGGTCCGAGATCTTTGTGAGCAAGGAAGGGCAATTGCATGCCGCTCACCTCATCTTGGACTACGAGCCTCTCTCACGTGCTTTCGTGGATGTGGGTCAAGCGATAAGGGCTGGGAGTCCCTGATTAGCCCATATTGACGTTTCTAAGTTGGGCTTCCTTGCTCGGAGAGACCTACCACCAGTCCAACCGCCCATTCAACGCGTTCTCCAAAAGGTAGCCGTTTTAGGGGAGGGAATTGACTCCTCGCACTCGTCCCTCGAAACTGAAATCGATCATTTCCACTTCAACGAGGAGGGCGAGGTATCAACAAGGCCCGTAGAGCTCTCAGATTCCAGTCCGGATCTTGATCGCTTCTCGGCGGCTCACTCTCCTGGACTTGTAGTTACTCAGATTGACATGAGCTAAGAAATTGAAGAGGAAGGCATGGACTTAAAGCCGAGATCCGGTCTGAGGGGGCTTATGTCCAATAGGAACAAGGGGCAATCCTCCAAGGATGCCCCTAAAGAGCAGGTTCCAACCAACCTTCCTCCTCCTCCTCCTCCTTCCACTGACCCCGCGCTACAACCCATTCCTAACTTGAGGCAAAAAAGGCCAGTCGAAGAACTAGAGGAGGATGAGGTCGGCCCCCAAAAGGCCAAACAACAGAAAAAGGGCAAGAAGCCTAAAGACAAGAGGACGAAGTCCATTGATAGCCAAAAGGAGGCTGCCATCAAGAGGGAGCAGTGCACTTGGTCTCCCCGCCTAGAGTTGGACGGCGCCCCCATCCCGTGGAATGCAACCCTTTAGGAGTCCCAACGGGGGCAGGCGTCTTATCTCACCGAGGCCTTGCAACAGCCCCTCCTTTTGCCTCGTGACATGGATGGGCTCCAAGCCACTAGGCAACCAAACCTCTTCATGTCATTGAAGAGAGACCTTGCTATGGTAAAACGAAGACTCTCCCTTGTTCACGTTCCTTATTCCGTGCTCGTCTATCTGTCGTTTTTGTTTTAATGATTCTTCCGTTATTCCTATGCAAGTCACCCAACAAGTCTTCGTGGCCGAGGAGTGGGCGAAGAATTCCCGGGAGGAGGTGAATGTTGAGGTTCAATCCCGCCTTGTCGCGGAGAAGGCTGCGGGTGCCCTTAAGCTGGAAAAAGATTGCTTAAGCAAGAAGATCAAAGAGGCAATCAAGGCCCGGGACAGTGCTGAGGCGGGCCTTAAGACCATAACGAAGCAGGCTGAGGACATGCGCCAGCAGCTTAATTTATCAGAAATAAACCTTGTGATCGAGAAGCAAATGGTCTCGGACCTTAAGGCGCAGCTGCTACAGGCAAAGGAGGCAACTCGTTTGGCCAGGGGGGCAGCTGAGGCTATGGTGGCAGCCTCTTATGAGCGCGGCGTGACGGACACTGAAGCCAGGCTAACCAAGGAGGTGGCTGTAGTTTGCAGGGACTACGTCACCGAGTCCTAGGAAGTAGCCATGGATCGGGCGGCAGTTCCTGCGGACTCCGACCTTAGGAGGATCGAGAATATCTTCTTTCCTAAGGATATTCGTGAGATTCTAGATTTGAATCCTCCTGAGGAGCCCCCTTCTGCCCCGACCACTGCTCCCAATTCCATCATACCTGAAGGGAAAAGGGGGAACGAGGAGGCACAGCCACCAGCCAAGGACAAGTCACCTGAGGACGCCCTCACTATAAAAGACGTTGTCGCGCAAGCCAATTCCGGTCCTAAACCTAAAGCAGGCGATGATCATCCCGAGGCTGAGAGTCCTGCAAAGAGCTTAACCCAAGATAAAGTCTAGGACATTAGTGTAGGGTTTCTCTTGCAGTTGTTTTGTTCTGCTTTCCATTTCCTTAGCTTTTGTTAATGTTTGTAAGATGACTCATCTTGGAGTTTAATGAATGATGTAATTTCTTCTTTGAACTTTATTTTTACTGCTTCAACTTTTGTTTTCATTGTGAATGTATTTCGACTGTGTTACTAGATTCCCGATGATAATCCATTATTCGCAGTTTAAGTAATACGGCTAAGTATGAATGAGAGAATAAGACTCTTAGATAAATCTGCACAATAATTAATTTCCCCTAAGCCTGTGGTCCGAGGAGCCACGCATGACTTGGGTTCTGTTTAATACTTGGATAAAATCGCACAGTGATTAATTTCCCCCAAGCCTGTGGTCCGAGGAGCCACGCAGGACTTGGGTTCTATTTAATACTTGGATAAAAATGCACAGTGATTAATTTCCCCCAAGCCTATGGTCCGAGGAGCCACGCAGGACTTGGATTCTGTTTAATACTTGGATAAAAATGTACAGTGATTAATTTCCCCCAAGCCTGTGGTCCGAGGAGCCACGCAAGACTTGGGTTTTGTTTAATACTTGGATAAAACCGCACAGTGATTATTTTTCCCCAAGCCTGTGGTCCGAGGAGCCACGCAGGACTTGGGTTCTGTTTAATACTTGGATAAAATCGCATAGTGATTAATTTCCCCCAAGCCTATGGTCCGAGGAGCCACACAGGACTTGGATTTTGTTTAATACTTGGATAAAAATGCACAGTGATTAATTTCCCCCAAGCCTGTGGTCCGAGGAGCCACGCAGGACTTGGGTTCTGTTTAATACTTAGATAAAACCGCACAGTGATTAATTTCCCCCAAGCTTGTGGTCCGAGGAGCCACGCAAGACTTGGGTTCTGTTTAATACTTGGATAAAACCGCATAGTGGTTGACACAAAGGCTTTTCGCAATTGAAGGGTATGTCAAGAGTAGGAACTTTCATTAATAATATGTTTACATTCCAGGAACGTGGTACTACATGCCCATCCAAATCTTCCAAAAAGTAGGCCCCTATGCCGGCCACCGAAGTGATATGATATGACCCTTCCCAATTTGGTCCGAGCTTTCCCCATGCGGGGTTTTTTGCAGTGCCCAAAACTTTTCTTAACACCAAGTCCCCAGGTGCTAGTGGCCTTAGCTTTACCTTGGCGTCATAACCTTGCTTAAGCTTGTGTCGGTAGTAAGCGAGCTAGATCGTTGCCCTTTCCCTTCTTTCCTTGATAAGGTCTAAACTCCTTTCCAGCAGCTCATTGTTGCCGTTAGGGCAGAATGAGCTAGTTTTCAGTGTCGGAAAGTTTGTTTCCAGCAAGATAACAGCCTCGGCCCTATAGGTCATTGAGAAAGGGGACTCCCCTGTTGATTTACGAGGTGTGGTTCGATACGTCCACAAAACGTGCGGCAGCTCTTCCACCCATCTTCCCTTTGCGTCATCTAACCTCTTCTTCAGCCCGTTTACTATAACCTTATTAACGGCTTCGGCCTGCCCATTCCCCTGTGGGTAAGCCCGTGTGAAGTATCTATTGGCAATTCCCAACTCGCTGCAATATCTTCTGAAAGCCTTACTATCGAACTGAAGGCCGTTGTTCGAGATTAGGGTATGAGGACCCCGAACCTGGTGACAATACTTTTCTAGACAAACCTCTTGGCATCCACGTCTCTGATATTTGCAAGTGGTTCGGCCTCGACCCATTTGGTGAAATAATCAGTGCCGACGAGCAGATATCTCTTGTTCCCTGCCGCTTTAGGAAATGGCCCGACAATATTCAAGCCCCACTGAGCAAATGGTCATGGGCTAGAAAGTGGATTGAGAATTCCCCCCGGTTGATGTATATTTGGTGCAAACCTCTAACATTGGTCGCACTTCTTCACGTATTCATGTGCCTCTTTCTGCATGTTTGGCCATCAGTACCCTTGAGTTATGGCTCTATGCGCTAAGGACCTACCCCCTGTATGGCTTCCGCAAATCCCTTCATGCAACTCTTCCAGGATAAGTTCTGTGGCGTTAAGGTGCACGCAGAGCAGGTATGGCCCTGAAAACGAGCGTTTATACAATTTCAGGTCCTCGGATAGCCAGAATCGAGAAGCCTCTCTTCTAATCTTGTTGGCTTTGCTCTTCTCTTCAGGTAAGGCATCCTTCTTCAGAAATAGTACTAAAGGGTCCATCCAGCTAGGCCCTGCCCTGACGCTGTGGACATGTATCATCTCGGCCTTCACCACTGAGGGCCTGTGTAGATCTTCCACAAGTATAACCCAAGGTAAACATTGAGCCGAGAAGGTGGCCAGCATGGCCAGAGAATCAGCATGTGTGTTTTCGCTTCTGAATACGTGTAGTAGGCTAAAAAAGTCAAAACGTGACCGCAGGCGATTAGCTTGGTCTAGGTACTCTTGCATTCTTTCATCCCTTGCCTCCAATTCCCCGTTTACTTGACCTACAATAAGTCTTGAGTCCGAGAACATGTTTATGGATTTCCCGCCCAATTTCTCGACCATAGACATTCCTTGTAGTAGGGCTTCATATTCTGCCTCGTTGTTTGTAGCCGAAAAGCCTAGCCTCAGTGATTTTTCGATGGTAATCCTGTCGGGGGAACTAAGGATGAGTCTTACCCCAGAGCCCCTTTGATTCGCTGCACCGTCGATGTATGCTTTCCAACAGGTGCGCCCCTACTAAGAGATCACACCAACCAATTTTTCATCCATGCTTGGCATTCCTCCCCCTTCTTCTAGTGAGGGTTCGGTAAACTCAGCCACTAGATCGGCGAGGATTTGGCCCTTCACGGCGGTGCGAGGCATGTACTTGATGTCGAAGGCGCCCAAAATGGTTCCCCACTTAGCGATTCTCCCTGTGTAATTGACACTTCGAAGTATAGCCTTGAGCGAGAGTTGGGTTAAAACAACGGCTGTGTGTGCCTGGAAATAATGGGGGAGTTTTCGTGTGGCTTGGGCGATCGCCAGGATGGCCTTTTCTAGGGGAAGGTAACGAATCTCAGCCTCGTGTAACGACTTGCTCACGTAATAGACAGGCCGCTGTACGCCATTGTCCATTCGAATCAGCACCAAGCTTACTGCATGAAAGGCTACGGCGATATAGGCAAACAAAACCTCGTCGGCTTCAAGGCTAGACATGACTGGTGGCCGAGATAGATACTCTTTGAGCTGTTGGAAGGCCAAAGCGCATTCTTCAGTCCACTCGAACCCTTTCCACTTGTTTAACAAGAGAAAGAAAGGCCTACACCTATCCGCCAAACGAGAGATAAAACGGTTCAAAGCAATGATCATGCCGGTCAGCTTTTAGACCTCCTTGGGGTTCCGAGCAGCGAGAATGACATTTATCGTGTCAATAGGCGATCTCAAGGTGCCTTGCCTTGCCTCAATGTTCGTCTGCTCTTGTTGGCTACTGGAATGATGCAAGAGATGTTTTAGCTTCCCTTCTCGGACCAGTTGGTCCAAGTGGTTTTTCAGATTTCTGCAGTCATCGGTAGTGTGTCCTGGTTCTTGGTGGTACTGACAATACAGGTTCTGGTTGCGTTTCGTGGGGTCACTTGCCATCCTATTTGGCCATTTGAAGAATGGTTCGTTCCTGATTTTCTCCAAAATCTTATGTAAGGGATCGCGGAACACAGCGTGGACTACCTGAGCACCGGCGGATTCAAGTTGCTCCGTGTAATCTCTTCTCAGCCGATTGTTGTTGTTAAATCGGTCTGACCTGAAGTCCCTCCTCTCCTGAGGGACAACCTTCGCTTTACCCTTACCCACCTGCTGGTCCTCTTCGACCCTCTTGTACTTGTTGATTCGGTCCATGAGCTGGCGTAGGCTGGTGACCGGTTTCCCGGTCAGGGATTTCCTTAAACCGTGTTCGGTCGGCAGGCCTCTCTTAAAGGTACTGATGGCAACGTCATCATAATTGCCTTCTATCTCATTATACATCTCCCAACACCTATCCGAGTAAGCCTTCAGTGTCTCCCTTTCTCGCATGGATAAGGACATGAGGGAATCCAAGGGCCGAGGAACCCTACTGCTCGTGATGAAGCGAGAGCCGAAGGCCTGGGTTAGCTGCTTAAAGGAATTTATGGAGTTCGGCTTGAGGCCGTTAAACCATTTCATCGCCATAGGTCCCAAACTGGATGGAAACACTTTGCACATCAGAGACTCGTCTTTGGAATGGATGACCATCCTCTGGTTGAACTGACTTACATGCTCTACCGGGTCTGTCCGACCATTATATATGGTGAAAGTGGGTTGGTGGAACCGCCGAGGAAGTTCAGCCCCCTCTATCTTGCGTGTGAAGGGTGACTAGGAGATCCGGTCCAGGGCTTTACACATAGCATCGTTTACTAAGCCCTTGTAGGACGGGCTTTTGTGGCTGCGTTTGTGAGGTTGCTTTTCCTCATAGGAGAAAGTTTCACTTGGTGGGGTTCTCCTCCTTCGCCTGTATTCGCTGTCCTCTTCATCCTTGGTGTCCGGACTGGGGGAGAGACGCCTTCGCTGTGCTCGGCGCAACTTCCTCTTCAGGTCATCGATTTCTTGCTGTAGAGCCCTATTCCCGTCCCGCTTTTGGGATGCATGGCCTTTCCCTCTCGAACGGCTTCTACTCGTATAGGAGGTATTCACACTACCCTTTCGTCGCTTGTCTTGATCTCTTTCCCGTTTGAGGTTGAGAAAGTTGTCCTGCCATTGGGAGTCTGCGGGCCCCGTTTGGCACGGACCTGATCCTTCCATTTCTAACGGTTGTACTTACTGAGGTACAAGTTCTCCCCACAGACGGCGCCAATTGTAGGGTCACAATTTGGGGCCCAAGCCCAACAGATATGGGGTCTTGATCCAAGGAGCCCAGAAACAATGAATTTATAGATAATGGGCTATAGAACTAGGCCTTAGCGAAGTGGGCAATAGTTAAGGTTGGGCCACACAACAATTAGACACAAACAAATCCTGTTAATACCCATATATTCTCAGTCTGAAGAGATGAGATGAATGTTTGCTGGTTCCTACTCCAAGTCTACCGTTATTTTTCTATTCCTCCGTTCTCCTCCTCCCTCATGAGGACTCCTTTTCTTATATAGTCTTCTTGAAGCCATCATGGCCTTACACTTGTTGATTATCTGAACCCTTACTGTGTGCTTGTCCCATCGGACACCCCCTCCATCTTTCTGTGAGTTGCGGTAGCCAAGGCAGCACTGTTCACAGGTCCTCTCCACATTAATGCGGTCAGAAAAGTAGCTGTAACGCATTTAATGTGGCACCTGCAGCCTTTCCTTGGACATCTTACGTTTCCTTCTTTGCCACGGATCTGTGGGACTTGTCCTTGTCACTAATGTCCGTTGGGGTAGGTCCTTCTAGTAGGCAGAGTGCATGTTTGAGCCATACTTGTCATGTCCGAAGAGACATTTCTCCTCGGACCACCCTTTAAATGTCTTCATGCCCACGAGAACTTGGCTGGGAGCCCTTTTGGCACCCACGTCTTCTCCTCGAACGTGGCTGATCTTCCCGTATGGGGCCCAAGGCCCATTGTATGATTTTGGGCCTTTACCCCTACAGATATTATTGGTTAAAATTCTCAAAAAAAATGTGGTAAATTGTTTTAAATATAGCATTACCAATGTAGTAAGTTTTTTGTGATTTTGGTTGCTAAAATAACTTTTAACTTGTTTTACAATCATCAATGTGAATAATCTAAAACCACCAGGTAAAGTGTGGAAAACTTGGGGAAAATTTGAAATTAAACCTACTCTAATCTTTATTTGTTGACCTTGCAACTCAGCCCCTCCTTCTCAAGAAATTAATCAATCCTCTTGGAGGACCATTAGGTAATAGTGGCATGGTCTTTAGGGAGAATTGAATAATTCCCCACACCCTACTTGAGCATAATTTGAAGAGAAACCTTGTTTGTAAGTAAGAAAATATTCTTTCCAAACTAGTCTGAAGATAAACCCATTAAACTCCTCTTATTTCTTTTTATTAGATGTGAATTTTGAAAATTTAACGGTTAGATTCACCTCTAATAAAAAGATATTAAGTAAAATTGTACCCTTAAGTTACAACCAATTTTGTAGCTAAACTTTGTCATTTTCTTATTATATTCTTTAGGTTTGCAAAATTTCAAAAAGATAAAGAATCAATAATTATATTATCAATCGAATACTTAAATTTCAAGTTTTTGTGGTCTAAAATTATACATAAAAATAAATTTATTACTCGAATAGTAAAAAAATCCTATTTGAACAAAATTTTACATTTATGTTAAGAACATAAAGAACACGGAAAAAATTGGTTAAATTTTCAAAATTTACATCTAATAAAAAAATATAGGAGCAGTTTGAAGAATTTCTCTCCAAACTAACTTAGAGGTTTAGAGAGAAACTTTGTCCTTGTAAGTATTGTACGTATCGTATTATAGTCAAAATATTCTGTATCGTAAATGTGTATTAGTAGGGCTTATAAATTGTACAATATATAAGCGTGTATCATATGAGTTTAAGTTGAGTATTTTCCATTAAAATTGAGGCTTTGGATTGTCCAAAAGTTGTTCTACTTGTTTTTAAACAAGATTTTGGGTTAGTATGGTTTAATATAGCAAAGTGACTTATAAAAAAAATAGTTATATGTGTGTGTGTGTTATTTTAATATTAATATTATCTTAAAAAATTTCTGTCATTTGTGTGATTATACAAATGATAAAGTTTGGTAACAAATTTAGTTGTAATCTAAGACTACAATTCCACTCAATATCTTTTTATTAGATGTGAATTGTGACAAATCCACCATTGAATTACATTTTCTTCTTATATCTTCCATGTTGACAAAATTTAAAAAAGATTAAAAATTAATAACCATGTCATCAATCAAATATTTAAATTTCACGTTTTTGTGGTTCAAAATTATACATAAAAAATAAGTTATGGATCGAATAGTAAATAGCATTTGATTGGTACAAAATTTGACATGTTTATTAAGAACATGTAATTCAACGACTAGATTTTCAAAATGACAAAGTTTGGCCACAAATATGGTTGTATCCTAAGGGCACAACCTTACTCAATATCTTTTTATTATATGTAAATTTTGATAAATCCACAATTAGATTACATTTTCTTCTTATATTCTCTATACTTACAAAATTTTCAGAAGATAAAAAATCAATAACTATGTCATTAGTTGTTTAAATTGCAAACTTTTGTAATTTAAAATTGTTGGGGAACCATAATTTGACTCCTTACAACCACTTTAAAAATAGGTTCGCATGGCGTGATGTCGATTGCTATAAAAGATTTGAGTGTATCTTCCTCATCACCAATTGGTTTTGAGGTAGAATGGCACAGCTCACAGTCCGACAAAAATTATTCATAAAAAATAATTTTATGGATCATATAGTAAATAACATCCGATTGACACAAAATTTGACATGTGTTTAAATCATAAAGAACATGCAATCCAATAATTAGATTTTCAAAATATGTAGCAATGTTAATTTTTTTAAAGAAAGTTGTAATCATAGGCTACAACTAAGTTTCTAGTCAAACTCTGTCTTTTTCAAAATATGTAGTTATGTTAATTATTTTAATGGGAGTTGTAGCCTTAGAGTACAACCAAATTTTTAGCCAAACTTTGTCCTTATACAAATGAGCTTTCCTAATTTTCTAAGTACATAGATTGATTATACAAATTCATGTGTTCCTATTTGTTTTTTAATTCCTAAAAAAAAGCGATAAGAGAAAATGAATTAGGGAAAAGTATTCCACTCGGGATCATTATATCTGTATTACTGATAGACAAGTAGGCTAAAACTTAAATGTAATTTTTTTGTGAAGCAAATATTTGAACAGAGTTATATGAATGAGAAACCGCCTGGCAAGTTTACCAAAAAAAAAAAAAAACCGCCTGGCAAAAACTTATAAGGATGTTAAATCATGATTGAAGGTGTCAAAATGATTTTAAAAATTAATTTTCCAGACTTTTGTAAAAAATTAAGATGAGAAATGAGTAGCTTGATGGTGATTTTGATGTTGAATGTCTTCAAAAAAGAATTACAAAATATTAATGGTGATAATTAAATTTGTCATTAATTGATTATGTATCATGTTTGTGGGGGCCAATTAATCAGGAGGTACTGTTAAGGCTGTACTAACTGGGCCTGTGACCCAATCCGAGGACATTAGCCAATTCGAGGATGTCTAGATAAGATTATAAGGGGAACAGAGTAAAGAGAAAAGTAGAGATAATATGAGATAAGTTCAACGAATGTCCGAGGAGAAAAGCCATCTCGGCAACAAGTGTCCGAGGTCAGTAAGAGTGCCATATCATCATGGACTTTCTTCGAAGTTACATCACAACTAAGAGTTGGACATTGGACAAGGGGTAAGAAAGGAAAAGGGTAACAAATATCTTCAAAAAGCTGCTATCTCCGCATTAAATGCCTCCCAACCAACTCTTTGGCCGCATTAATGTGGAGGTGATGCCTAAATAGTGGTCAAGCAGCCTTACTGCTATTAGTTGATGGTTTTGGGAGGTATTGGATGGGATAGGAAGGAGTTCCCAGAATCTAACATACACATGTATGGTAGGGATGATATCAAGATTATAGTATAGAGCATGGGAAGATGTACTAAAAGGGATATGAGAGAAGAAATCAAGAAATTTTTACGATAAGACTGTGAACTCTTGTAACTTTGTTGATCAACAAGACAATATAATATAAGCTCCTCAGGCTACTCCGAGGACAGACTTTCTTATCTTACTTGTGTTTAATAGCCTTAAATTAGCAAATTTTATCGTTTTTCTTCTGGAGTAGATCTAGTTCTTTCATCCATGCTCTACAAATTTATTGTTTGGGCTTCTTGGGTTAAAACTCAGTCCTATATTGGGTCCAATCTAATTTCAGTCCTTACAATGTTAATAATAATAAATAAATAAACCATTTCATATATGTATATTTATAAATTTTTTTCATAAGTTTTATAAAATGTCTGTGTATCTTAATACACGATACATAAAAATAAAAATAAGAAATAATTCATAATGCAATTCACGTTATGATACTTACAACTTACAAGAGCGGATGACACTCTAATCTAATCTAAAGAAAGTAGACACGCATGTTTGGCATCATAAAAGGACTTCATTTTCTCCTCTTCTTTTGATTTATGCAAGCAATATTTAGACGGTGAGGGGGAAGAGTTCTTCTACAAGCACAACAAAATTTAACAAGTTTAAGTGTCAACCCATCATATGTCAAAATAAAATAAGATTATACTCAGATCCACCACAATTCAAAACAAGTGTTGTAAAAATGTTGTGAGATTTTATTGTGTTTGACACTTTCTAAAAAATAATTGTTAGCTAAAAATTACTTAATTAGTTATAATTGTTTTTAGTTTGATTTAAAAAAAAAAATATTTAATACTGCACTAGTTATATTTGTTTTAAAAATAATCATTTTTGTTATTTTGTAATTCACCTTCTTGTATGTTAATGGAAACATTCAGCGTTCAAATTTCCCACTCTCCAAATATCGAATTATAAATTAAAAAAACTTGTTAATTTCAAATTTACTCTCTCTAAAATCTTTTTTTTTTTTTTTAGAATTTTCATTTTTCACATGAGTTGAATAGGCTTTCTTGTTGGCTTATAAGTTTAATCTATATAATATGTTGGTGTAGAAATTTCAGTTTTTTTTTTTTTTTTTTTTTTTTTTTTTGATGAACAGAAATTTCAGTTATGTTGCTTGGTAAGACCAAAGCTTCATGTATACAAAACTTGGTTTATGGGTTTTACTGTGTATGCTCAAATAGTGTAAAAACACTATAGTTTGTTTAGACTCCCAAATAAAACTTACGGCTAGATTGCTTTTACCATACTTAACTAAATGCGGAATAAGAGTAAGAGTAACACAATGAAACCGGAACAACTCTCTAAAGCATAAGTATATACAATAAATAATAAATGTAAAGTTTAAAGAGAATGGAAGAGAGATGTAAATACAAGATAATACCAAAATGTGTTATCGAAAAGGAAACCAAAGTACTCGGCGAAAATCTTTTCGCAACCCTCCAAGCCAAATCGATCCACTAGTGAATAAAGTTGGAGTACAAGGATATCAAAAAGACCTTCTAAGCCTAATCTATCCAAAGAACTTAAACCCTCCAAGTTCCAGCTACCAACGAGCTTCATCGAGATATGCCTTCACTAGTTATCCGGATCCCGCAATTAGCTCTAAATTGTATCCGTCAATTTATGGCTTCTTCCAATACTTCCCACATGCACCAAAACTTCTCACAACTCTCAAATTGGTTGAGGAAAGTGTTTGGGCTAAGGACCTCTTAAGGATTTGTAATTGGAGAGGTAGGAGTAGAGGAAAACTAAGAGAAATTGTATAGATGATTGTGAGTTTACGATCTCTAACTCTCAAGTGTATTGCTAGGGTTTTCTCTTTGAAAGGCTTTTTACAATTTTGTGGGTAATGAAGGTATATATAGTATGAGTGAAGGATATAAGAGTCACATTTAAAATCATCCAAGCAGAGAGTTTTATGGGTCACTTAAGGGTTAGCCAAGTCGCAAAGTGACTCACGAAATACAGCCTGACACTTGACTCTTCAGCTTCCAGCATGTGCTTCTCATGTGACATTTCACGGGTTGTCCACTTGTGAGTCAATCGCAAGCAAGTCACGAACTTCACTGTCTTTAGCAATCCTTACTAACTTAATACTAAACCCATTACAATGAAATCCCACAAAATATAAAGAAATAAATTAATGCAATTACAACACTTTTTGTCATGGAATAAAGCCAGCATAAATGTTATGTGAAAAAACCATAACTTAGTATATTGTAATGTTGTAGCTCATGCTTCTGCTAAGCTGGTGGGTAGTCTTAGAAGGTCATTTTCTTGTAATAAGTTCAACCTCCCTGCTTCTATTGTTGATATTTACAGGACTGCTTTTTCTACTTTTGTTCTTTAGTTTTTTTCCCTTAATGAAAGTCTAAACTGTCCAGTTTATCAACAACAAAAAAATCGACAAAGTATTGATTATGTGGAAAATTTTACAAGAACTAATCTATATATATATATATATAGAGAGAGAGAGAGAGAGAGAGAGAGAGAGAGAGAGAGAGAGAGAGAGAGAGAGAGAGAGAGAGAGAGGTAAAGTTAAGAGAATGTTCAATTAGAATTTGAAATTAGAATCCAATTTTGCGCCATGTGTTTAAGTTTATGTGGGGACCACACCATAGTTATCTACTTAAGTTTGTGTCATGTATCTACTAAGTTTTTTTAATTTTTGTGCCAAGTGAAATAACGAGTGCAAAATACTAAGAATCTAATATTAAAGACTTATAAAATTTATTTAAAAAATAAAAAATCAATCAATCACATATGCTCAATAAAAATCACCACACGTTCTATCTAATTAAAAATTAGGAAAAAAAAATCATAAGTAGTATTAAATTTAGGTAAGAATTTTAATATGTGACTAATTATGTTTACTTTTTCAAAAAAATAATTTGACTAATTATTTATATTTTTATGATAAAAATCATGTTTAATTTTAAATGTATCCATACGTATGCATGTGTTACGTGCTATTTTTAAAAATAATTTGACTAATTATTTATATTTTTATAAAAAAAAAATTGTGTTTTATTTTAAATGTATATGTGCGTTTGAATGGATTACATGCTAGTGTTATTAATTGAGGAATAAACTACGTGTCAGCTACTATACTTTCAATTGCAATCTAACAATAATTTATAAAAAAATGGACTTATGTGTCACTATAACCTAAATACTACTAGACATTGCGGTTGATTTTGAGTGTGTCATAGAAAGGGACTTACCTTTGGAAGGATTAGGATCTAGTGTAATACCTTAGGTATTGCACCAGGTGCAATTTACCCAAATCTTTCACAAATTTTTTTCACTTTTCACCTTTTTAACTTTTACTTTTTACTTCTTTTAATTTTTTTCTTAACTTATTTGAATCAATGGTTGAGATTGAAAGTTGCTTTTTGCAACTATTAATCTCAACCATTCATAGAAATTGCATCAAGTGCAATACCCTAGGTATGGTATTGCACCTGATCTCAATCCCCTTTAGAATAGTGCTATTTGACATGAATTTTACTTGATTGAACTTTATCATGCTCAAAGAAAAGATAGGAATCTTGTCATCTCTGTGTTTTATATTGCTTTGTTAAATGCATGCTTCTTGTAAACATGCACTTAAACATATGATCAATGTATGTATGTTGCTATTGGAACCCTTTGAGATGTGATTAAGGTTTTCTTAAGTTTGAGAGTTAGAATGCAAGTTTATATACTTGAAATGTTGTATTGTTATGCTTTGAGAAACTTTTGTAACATTAGAAGTAATGAATGACATATTTTAAGTCAATTTTTTTATATTATAATATATTATATATATATATACACGAATACATTTGATAGGCAGGTACTTATGACTCATAAGCACCCGCTAAAGCTAGGGTGGGGGAAAGAATCCACCCCGAAATGAGAGTGGGTAGGGCGGGGAATAGAAAACCCGTCCCATTACCATCCCTATTGGAGGGAGCATTCACTCGAAACTATTTTTTATTCATTTATATTTTACATTTACTAATATTTGTTTTTTAATATTAATATGCTTTATTTAATATTTAGTATCAATATCAATACTATTTCGTATTTCAAGGTGAAATGCCTATAAAAAAAATTTGGTGCAATAGGTTTCTGAATCGAAAAAATAAAACGAAGCACCTTACAATGTATTTTTTACAGACTAAGAACTACGAGATTGCCTATTTCATTCAGAAAAAATATATAACAGGTCTCAGATTCTTTCATAAAGTGTGTGAAATAAAGTGTTAAAAAAGATTATCAACGTGGCATAATGAGGGGGAGGGAAGAAGAGGACACTCATTTGACACAATTGTAGTACATAGAATGTAATTTTAATAATGTGTGTAGGACGAGACTAAACATACCCAAGAAGAGAATAGTCAAATGCTAGAAAAAATTTAGTCATTCACTTTAACAAGGAAAAAAAAAAAAAAATTTCCCTATGTAATTTTAATAATGTGTGTAGGACGAGACTAAACATACCCAAGAAGAGAATAGTCAAATGCTAGAAAAAATTTAGTCATTCACTTTAACAAGGAAAAAAAAAAAAATTTTCCCCCTATATATATATATAGTCTTTTCTTTTTGCTGCCACTGGTATGTTACTCAAATGGTATTAAATTACACATTTGGCGGCACGAATCAAAATCAATTGAAAAATGATATTGGTACTCTTGGAACAAAGTGAATTCTTATCCATTTTTTCTTCTTCTTTATCAACTATTTTATTGTTGTTTATGCTTCTATATTACTGCTGTGCTCTCTCCTGGGTAGTTAAATGGTATCAGAGCCATGGATGGTTTATGTATGAGTTTTATTTCTTTGCAATTAAGAAATTACTAGGAATTTTATTACTACATAGCCACTACTTGCTCCTTGTTAGCGTTGGTCAGCCTAAAGACTCGTTGGCAAACCATAGTTTCGCGTTGGTCAGCCCTTTTGTTGTAGCCGACGGATAGGCGTTGTTTGGGTGGTTAGTAATAGTTCCGCCAGTAATCATTAATTGCTTAGAGATAACCATATAGCTTACCCTCTCCCTCCCCGAAAGACTTTTGTACTCTACTTTCTTTTTGTAATCTTGTAACCTTATCCCTTCAGACAGATAATCTTGTAACCCTTTACAGATTTTACTTTGTAATCTTGTAACTCTTCAGACAGTGTTTATTTTCAAAGCTTGTAAGAAAGGCAGAAGTTTTCAGTTTTAATCAAAGACAGAAGTATTTTCAAGTAAGATTTTATTTGTTTCAGTTTTCATATTCCATACTCTGTTTTAATTTATTTTGACTATATCTATTTTGCTATCTTCTTCTTTATCAACTATTTTATCGTATATTATATATATATATATATATATATATATATTTATATATATAGTCTTTTCTTTTTGCTGCCACTGGTATGTTACTCAAATGGTATTAAATTACACATTTGGCGGCACGAATCAAAATCAATTGAAAAAAGATATTGGTACTCTTGGAACAAAGTGAATTCTTATCCATTTTTTTTATTTAGGGCCAACTTGATATAATTTGAAACTTAAGAAAACAATTTTAAGTGAAGTCCTTTCATTTTTTTTTATAAGAATATAACCAAATACATCATTAATATTTTTCTTTGATTGTTTTTATGTCTTCATAAAAAGTTTATATATATATATATATATATATATTATGTTTGAATATTATTATAATTATGTTAATTGTTATGCAGCATTTTATTTTCTTGTTAAATTTCTTGTTAATTGAAGAGATTTTCACCTAACGATTTTTTATTTATTTATTGCTATTATAAAACTTATCAAGAGAGATCCTTAGTGAGATTTACCTAATTTTTACTTTTGCTTTATATACCCACATCCATTTTTTATAATCTATATATATATATATATATATAAAACCGAAGCCTCTGCTGACACCACAATTTTCCACATCAACACAATATTTAAAAAAAAAAAAAAAAACATTATAACTCCTTAAAACCCTAGCAACTTTAGCCCTCTCTCAAGTTTCTATATATATATATATATAAAACCGAAGCCTCTGCTGGCACCACAATTTTCCACGTCAGCACAATATTTAAAAAATAAAAAATAAAAACAAAAACATTATAACTCCTTAAAACCCTAGTAACCTTACCCCTCTCTCAAGTTAAGAAATATAAAGCCACGGTTTCTGCAAACTCTCTCTCTCCAAACGTAAATATCAAATTCCACCCCTTTAGTTTATCTTTATATTTTTGAGGCTTCTATAGAGTTATAGTGAGTTATGTTGATTTTGTTTTGTGTGTGTGTGTATAGATGGTCATAATACTCCGGTATTCCAAGAGAAGTTTGTGTTTTCGTTAATTAAAGGCCTTAGAGAGATAAGTGTTGCAATTTGGAACAGCAATACAGAAGACGATTTCATTGGCAGCGGAAAGTAAATACTTTGTCTCATATTTTTTTTTTTGAATTGATTTTGTGTGCTTTTTAGACCCTTTTGGATCAATTTTGTTAATTGGGTGTTTTTTTTTTTTTTTTTTTGATAGGGTCCAATTGAGGAAGGTTCATTCAAAGGGTTAAGACGACCGCACTTGGTGTCTGTATACTAATAGTGGGGGTAAGTGCTATTAATTACTAACCCTTTTAAGCATATAATCTGTTACTAACCCTTTTAAAGTATAGCATGAAAGATAATGGAATTAATTGTTGTAATTTTTATTTTCTTTCCATGTTTTGAATTTCCTCTATATTATTATTACAACTGAGCAAAGATTGAGAAAGTAACATTACTACTCTAATTTGAAGTTTAATGCGTCCTTCTCAAGTCATGGTCTTTATTTATATATTTGCAGTTTATATTTCTAATTGTTGATGAGAAATTAAGGCTCAGTTGCACAATATGTGTAAATTCTTCAGAAGGTTACTTTAAATAGTAAGTCAATATGTCTTTTACATTTGGGTATTGGTTAGAATTATTTTCCAATGATTGTACTAATAAAAGTGAATGTGTATAAATTTTGTTTAAATATCCCGTGCATCGCACGGGTTAGCGACTAGTTAAAAAATATTTACAAATAAGAACACACTATCTATTACATAAAATTTTGATATCTTCAAACTAAAACATATTCTAACGTGTATAACAATAGAGATTGATTTATCAAAAACACTATTAGCTTCACTTAACAATAGGACCTAATTGTTGAGATTTCTTGTTGCTGAAATTTTGTTGAAATAATAAATTTAACACTCAGAAGGAAAGTATCAGATACTTTATAATGAATCTCACCATACACCAAAGATTTCTCAATAAAATGGAAGCTTCATCGATACTTATAACATTACACACACACACCACTCTTCACTATTTTCACTTGCTTCTCATTTCACTTACATTAGCATTTGCCTACATATTTCTTGCAATCGATGAAAGCCTTATACATAACACAAAGAAGACTACTTCAAGAACAAACCACCAGCCTTTTTCTAGAGTCGGTAATGACTCTTACATAAACCCTATCCTTTACAAACAACAACAATTTACCTAAAACCATATTAATAATAAAAAAAATTCATGTCAATTGTTTATAAAGCTAAATAAATATATAAAATAAACTTATTTACTTTAAATGTGATCTATGATGATAAGATCAAGGGTAAAAGAGAGAAAAAGTGGTTTAATGGTTGATTGTCAAAAGATGTGATTAGAGAGAGTGAGAGAGACGTTTGATAAGAGATAGGGATTTGAGAGAGAGAGAGAGGGATTTAAAGCGAGGTTCTCCTCGTGAAAATTGGATAGTGTCACTACATCTCAAAACTCTTGCCATGCTTTGCAAAACTTCTTGAAAATTGTTAGGCAACGGAAATTTTTTTTTGCATCTCAAAAACTCAGAATACTATTGCACTTTTAGACTCAAATATATGAGTTTTGAGGGAGAGAGAGTGCGAATATAGATGCTATAGTAATCTATTTTTAGTTTTTTACAACTAGAAACGAAGGAGAAAACTGGTTGGGAATGATTTGATGGTTAATGCAGATGGTGCCGCTACACATTATCCAAGAGAAGTTTTTATTGTTGTTATCCGAAGAGCATATACAAAAAGAGGGAAATTATTGTGTACTCCCGGAATATCATAAATACGTACTCCCTCCTCTCACATGAATGGTGAGTCCCACTAATTAAATTTATGGTGGGACCCACCATTCATGTGAGAGGAAAGAATATGTATTTATAGTACTCCGAGAATATACAATAATTTTCCTACAAAAAGATGATAATCTTAGACCAAAACAACCTGAAGTCACGAGCTCAACTTTTAACTGATAAGAAATAGTCAGTTCTACGTGATACAATTTATTTGGTACTAGTGAGTAGTGATAGCTTATTTTCAAGCTCCATTTGCCCTGCAACAAATTATCTCTAAACATTATTACACCGACCATCTATTAACTCTTGGATATCCAAAAAAAAATCTATTAACTCTTACCACAAAAAAAAATCCTGTGTCTGAAAAATGACACCGAAACCTAGGAGATTGTTAATTTATGAGAATCTACATCTTGACAATGGTTTAGAATGTGAAAAATATCAAAATTGAATTTATGCATGCTATTGGAAACTATTTTGCATTTGAGGTTTCTCCAATTCTCACCAAACTTTAGTAAGCCCAACCAATCTGTTTCCAAAATCAAGCAATTTTGATGGGTAAAAGAATCTGGTAGAGCCATATAAGCTAACTATTTGGAGGTTTTATCAGGAGCTGGTGGAGCCTTCTCAACTGATTTCACAGTGCTTGCTGACTCTTCCGTTTCCACAAGCTTGCGTAGTCTCTCTTGAAGCACTCGTACTCTATCCTCAGTCCTACGAAGCTTTCTCCATCTGTAGGCACCCCAGAGAGCAAAACCACCATAAACAACAATATAGGAACCCCACACATAAGGGTAAGTTTCTGCATTCTCCTTGATTTTGCGATATTGTTCTTCTACCATTCCTCTCAAGCCAACAGCTGTGGTACTTGCGACCTGCTGATCATCTTCTCCTTTTTGCTCCGTTGACATCCTGTTTTAAATCCTTCACAAATCTTTGGCAGACTGACAAACAGTGAAAAGCACAGAAGGAACAGGCCCTGCAAAAGTTTCTTACTTGAGAATTCAAAGAAAATAGCTATATGTTCATAGCCTTCTATAAAATTACTTGAATGCAATCACAATATCAGGACTAATACATAGATGTCCTATCTTTGATCAAAATCAGCCTGCCTAAACAACATCAAACCCAAATATTTCTCAAAACCAGTCAACATACATAATTTATCCACATACACACCATGATCCTCAATGGATAAAATCTGACAAGTTCACATCAAGAATGAAGTAACAATGACAATCTATTTTTTGTCATTGCATCCTTTTCTAAGCATACAGAATAATCAAAATTTTTGAAATAAGCCAACTCTACGGAATTTATTTTAACAAAAGAAAAGCAGCACTTCTCAAAACAACAAGGGTCCAACCCCAGAGCTAGCATCTTTCATATGGGATGGCGAAGGGACGGGGCCAGATCATGGGTGCCCCAACCCCACCCTGCAGGGAAATTATCCTGCCCCAAACCTGCCCTGCCACGCAGGTTGGGGTAATCTGCCCTGTCCCTGACCTGCAAGATCTGCCCCATGCTAAAGGTACATAATTTATATTCAATAACACCTAATAAATTAATGTTCAATAACACATTAAATATTTACCAACTCAATGTTACCAATACATAATCAAATACACAATGCCCACGTCTTTAAGAATCATTTAAGTCACGATACTCTTAGATAAGTCATGATATGCTAAATTAGTAAGCAATACTACTAGCCATAGATGTGAAACAGACATGAAATCCATTTTTTTTTATGATCTCCAAAATAAAAACACACTGCAGCATAAGCTTTGATGCAGGGAATATGATGGGCTGTAAGAGGAATTAGAATTAAATGGGATGTGAATTGCTTAGAACAAATTGATAGATGGTTAGGCATCTACAAAGAACACAAAGTTCTCAAAGAAAAGCTCTCAAGGCTTATTTTCATTCACATATCAAAACTTATTTATAAAGTGCTTACATTCTGGTACTTAATACTAGTTTTTTGGCATTGGCAACCTCCTAGATGATTGACAAGTGTATAAATCTTATTGGCCAATGCTTAAACAATCATCTAACTCACTCACTAATTAGTTACAAGAGGGTTAGGGTGGCCGCTGACTTAGCTACTGTTGCTACTGATTTTGTGTCAAGTCTGCAAATGTAAAACAGCCTCTTGAAATGACCTGCATCAAGCTTGTGTCGCTGTTGGATGATATACACGTGCCTAATGCAAGTTCAGGGCGTGTGAACACTCCGTTTGATGGAGAAAACTTTGTGTGCATGGTGGAACCTGCATCTATAGACCCTTTTTTTATGACATGGAACCTCACCAAGGCAGGGCCCAAAAGGCCTTGGGGAGTAAACCACAAATACACGAACCCACCTGCAAAAACCGTGTATCAGGTAATTCAAGGGTGCCTACAGATAGAGAATGCAGTTGAACCCCATTAATTGGCTACTGCATGCCCCATCTCAATTTTAGCAGCATCACAGTTTCTTCCAAAACCAGAATTTATGGTGGTAGAGGATGGGTTGGGTATGACGCGAAAGTAGTCTAACTAAAATGCAAAGTCTGGTTGAGATCAGATACAGCATATGAGAATGAATCAGCAACATATAGCTCCTCTTGAAACAAAAAGCCCAAAATTTTGAAAGCCAAAAATTATCTCAAAACAACAAAGCCAAATGTCACGTAATAATTGAATTAGCCTCATATAGTTCCTCTTGAAATCAAATACAGCAGAAGATAATGAAGATACCCACTTCAGTAACATATAGTATCAATAAAAAAGTATGCAGACATCAATGAATTAAACTTAGAGGTGCGGGGAAAAAGAACCATCCATTTCACCAGGATGAAAAAAATAATAATAATAAATTAAAAAAACTAATTAATTAATTAAAAAAAAAAAAAACAAACATCAACAAACAGCCAGGGTTCAACCATTAATCAAATGAAACAAGATCTCATTCTAAGAAAAAGACAGAGGCACTTACTCTAAGAAGTTGGGTGCTCTCTTTGGCTTTGACTTTGAGAGAGGGGTGGGCAGAGTGAGAAAGGGCTGGGTAGTGGCTGTGAGAGTGTGCTGTGCGAAATGTGACATAGGGTAGAAAGAGGAGAATGAAAGAAAGGAAAGCCTAAGGGTAATTTTGAAATTCTGAAAAATATTTGGGTATTTTAGTAGATACATTCAGAACAGAGCAACTAAAATCTGCCCACACCCTGGTGGTTGGTGTAAATATTTCACCCTTTGGAGCAGGAAAAATCTGTGTGAGAGGGGATTTGAACCCTTGACATCTTTGCTGGAAACACCAGGAAGTTCCAGTTGAGCTACATGGCTCTTGACCCTCCACTTAAACTAAGCAAAAAGAGAGGAGACCAATATCCTAAACTTAGATGAGTACATGGCCCTATGCTGCATGAAAGCTACCTGTGACACTCTCTACAAAGTGCCACTGTATAATTGAACACATCCACAGGGAAAGATCAATGCTTATGTAAAGCTCCTGTATACACAAACTCAATTTTTTCAATATAATTATTATTTATATAAATTTTCAAAAAAAAAAACAACAATATAAAGTTGGTGGAGGACTGAAAGTAGAGCAAAAACTTTCTTGTAAAAGCAGGTATTCAGGCATCAGCAATAGCAATAACTCCTTGTGTATGTGAGGAAAAAGAAAGTTAACCATTTAAAAAAAAAAAATCAGACTACTGTGGTGAAGTACTTATGTCATTGTGATTTCAAAATTACTGTAGGATCTGTTGGAGCCTGCAACAGCTAAAATCACAAGCTTAAGAGTTAAATGTTGTGCCCTTGCGCAGCATTTAACTCAAGAAACATAATTAACTGCCTAAAATTAGTATATAGATTATACACAATCAGTCAAAATCAGGCATCTCAAGCAACAGCAGGGATGCTATTTTGACTGCCTAAATTTGGTATCTTATCCATTTTTTAGATAAGTAATCATATATTGGTATCTTATCCATGTTACACTAAACGAATCAAATTAGACACATGATCTATAATTGTAAGATATTGAAATCATATATATAGAATGAACTATAAAAAGTCAACATATAAATCTTGATAACAAACAATTGCCGGTAAAGCATGTCGACACGGTTCAGGTGAAGCACTTTATAAGCTATAACCCAAATATCCTCTCTCTCTCTTTCTCAATTGTTAAGCCACAAACACACCCAATGGGTCTTGAATTCATGACCTCATCCTGCCATTTGAGCTAGAGCTCATTGGCTATAACCCAGATATCCTCTTACTATAAATCAATGAAAATAACACTTTCAAAGCATATGTCTAATAGAGAATTACTAACAGGCACAAATAATAACAATAATTCAAAGAACCCAATACAATGTATTTCCTTTAGCTCTGTTTGGTAGAACAGAATATCAATACTGAAAAGCCAAATTTTGTTTGAAGAGAAAAAACCAAAAAAAGAAAAGATTGAAGTGAATTTTAGCGAAGGACTATTGTGGGATCAAATGGGTTTTTTTTGGGTTATCTAATTATCCTTTCGTGGAACGAAAAAAAGTGAAGAAATGAAGGATTACCTGCTGAAATACCAAGTTGCAGAGAGAGAAGGTGGAGTCTTCTCTTCTACACAGAGACACAGCGCGCGCATAAACCCTAAAACAAAGGGGGCTTAGTAATCTCGGGTACTTGGATCCGAAACCCGTAGGTTTTTTTAATGCCCAGTCCAGATTTAAAACTTCTCTTTTTTGTTGGGCCATATATAGCCTGGGCTTTTCTAACGCAAATTTTCCAGTTTTACTATTGTTAATGACAGGATTTTTTTTTTTTTTTTTTTTAAAAAAATAGTCGCTAACCCGTGTGATGCACGAAAAATTTATTGAGTATGATATATGATATATGATTTAATCTTAGTTTATATTTTATTACAATTGCAAATATTGAATTTATAAATAACACTATATAGCTAAAACAAATATTAAATAGTTATATGTTATGAAATGAAGAAAAAAAATGTCTTGTATAGTTATTGTTTATTAGGGTAAATTGCAAATTACACTTCTAAAGTTTGGGAATGTTTGGATTTTACAAACTACAATTTTAGAATTTGAATTTTATACCCTTAAGTTTGGAGTGTTTGGATTTTACACCCTAACGTTTCATAATTTGGATTTTACCTCCTAAAGTTTGGGAGTGTTGGGATTTTACACCTCAAACTTTAAGAAGTAAAATCCAAACACTCTTAAAATATATGGGGTAAAATCCAAATTCTAAAATATCAGAGTGTAAAATCCAAACACTTTCAAACTTCATGAGGTAAAATCAAAATTCTGAAACTTCACGATGTAAATATTGATTATAAAAATGCTATAGAACATAAAAAAAATATATATAATTGATTATAAACTAACAGAATTTGTTAACACACCTGAAATTGAATGTGTTCCCCAATATAGAGCTCTTGATCTTTTTTAATTAATTATTTTAAAATTGATAAGTGCAGCTCTTGAATCTCGATAAAATAAAATCTACAAATTAAGAATTAAGAATTTAACACATTAAAAAAGTTTTATATCCCTAAATTTATTGTTTAATGAGTGTCTACTATAGTAACCTGTTGCAATACTTGTCAATAAAACCAAAAACCCCTTAATCGCACACTATCATTTGATTTGAGAAATTTATTAAAATCCATAATTCATAACCCATAACTCATAGATTCCCAATTTAAATAAATAAAAACAAACAATAAAAAAAAAAAAAACATCAAACATATCAAATTCTATACCCATTTAACAAAATCTGCTTCGTATTGAATATTTTCTGATTATTTAACAAATAGACAATCTCTTCCATAATATCCAACAAAAATACCTTAAAATAACCCAACTTAAAATTTGGAATGATGAATCCTATTAGTGGATAGCAATAACCACAAAGGCACAAAGATTATTCCTTTTGATTGCCTATAATAGAGGCTAAATGACTATAGTAGATTTTTGTATATAGAGCTAAATTAAATGACTGGATTAATAAGAAATCCTCACCAAAAAGAGAAAGAGAGAGCGAAATAAAAAACATTTTATATAGACAATTCAAAGAAAGCTTTTAAGAACCTGAGACCAAGGACTTAATCTCCACAGAATAATATGCTTCACCTAATATGACAGGTAACATAGTTGGGTTTACGGTTTAGTTGTTTACATATTGATTATTTGTAAGATATGGAGCATTTACTGTTTTGTGTGCTTGTTAGACATTGAGCATGCTCTGTTATGTATTCTATAATTGATTAGCAATGTGAGTCAAACTCGAATTCAAGCTAATGAGACCTACAAAAATGGACATGGTACAATTTCCAAAATATGAACAAAAAAATCAAGTATTTTGCCAACCAATTTTAGAGCATGAAGCATAGAGTCTCGTTATTTAAGTCCACACCAAAATATTAAAGAATTTTTTTTAGAGGGGTGATTGGCAGAGAGAGACAAACAAATCAAAGCTTCAAAAAAACAAAATAGCCAAGCACTGAATTAAAAAGTGAAATCAAGTTGACCTAATTTTTGCTCTAATTGGGTTAAACAGAGGTCGAGAAAAGTTACCTACGTGGGGGGGTTTTAGAGACAAAGAAGACCAATGGTGGAAGCTGTAGGAAGCAATTTGAAAGTCGGTGACCTCTTCTACATAAAAGCTCAAAAAAACCTTCTTAACTCTGATAATATTCCGCTTGAAATCCAGTAATATAATTCCAAGCAATGTCAAACCGTTGCAATTGCTTCTAGCCCCTTATTTCTCACGTTCATGCTCTCTTTCAATGTGGTGCTTGTTGTTGGGTTTAAATTCAAGGATGTTGAAAGTGGACTTGTTGAAGATTTCAAGAGTGACTATAACAGTTTGGTTCTACATGTGGGGTTTTAGGTTTCTAGAGACAAAATAATCTTGTAAAATTGTGAGGGTTTTAGGGTTTTCCACAGTAATTAGTTAAAAAATTAGTTCTACTTAAACTAAACAATTATAACACTTGATAAGATAATTACACGTTGAAGAGAAATAATAAATGCATAAGATATAAAACCCAAAATAAAAAGAAAAAGAAAATAGTGATGACGTGAAAAATTGTGGGAGCTCAAGAGGTTTCGGTTTTATATATATATATATAGATAGATAGATTGAGAAGAAAGAAAGTCGGCTAAAGTTACAGAAAGTCATGGCGGCGCTAGCCATGTTCCAGGGGGTTCAAATGAACCCCCTGACTTGGCAAGAAAGAATATATAATATATAAAATATTTATTTTGTTTTGACCCTCTAAAATAAAATTGGAACACTTTGACCCTAATTTTTTTTAATCACAACTAATATTTTGGCATTTTTAAAAAAGAAAAACAAAAACAAAAAGTCCAACAACAAGCTAATTTAATCTAAAACCTTGAAAATAAAAATTAGTTATTGAATCTGAAGTGCTTTTAATTTGTTATTTGTTAAGTAGGGATTAGGGGAATGGGATGGGCCAAGAGTGATTAAATAAAGACAAAAGCATATGTTAACACAACAAAAATTTTCTTAGCATCTATTTGGGAACAGTTTATCTAACTTTTTGCTTAAAGTATAAAATAAGTAGGAAATCACAAGAGACCCGCAAATAGTAGGAAAAAAGATGAAGTAATAAGTTGGCTTATAATCAAGACCCAAACACACTTAATACAGTTACAAAGAACAATAGTTGTCAAAATTGAGTTGAATTGTTAAATACAAAAATTGTAAAGAGTTAAAACAAACGAATAGATAAAAGTATTCTGAGCAATGATAATTAAATTTCACTTAGCAATAATAATTACTATGTTCATTGTATTATGAAACTATATGTTAAATAAACTAATAATTTATACTTTATTTCCTTGCTAGTACTATGGACAAATTTGTAATAAAGAAACATTATAGACCACAAGATTTATTTTCTATCTGTTCGGAGGCCTTTTTCGGTTGCCCAGCCACGTGTGGTCTGTTGGAGGGATGACCTTACTAGGCCCAGGTTCTGTTCGGGGAGTTGTGTTCGGAACTCAACATTGGGCCACGTGATCCAATGGCTACCGGCGTATTTTTAAGTCCACAAAACCATCAAAGCCAAAGTTTAAGAATCATGATAATGGTCGAATAAATATATAATATGCGTTTGATATAATAGCTTTGATTGGTAGTTGTAATAGCAGTTGAAATAAGGTGGTATTTATTTAAAGGTAAAGTAATCATGTACTCAATGATGTAAATTTAAAGATATGGAAGCAACGTCACTTATCTTTGTATGGTTTATAGCTCCAGTTGTGTAGCATCAGTGAGCTAATAGGATTCTAACAGAATGCCAACGGTAGAGGCTAATTAAGCTTGCCCCTCTTATTATGCATTTAAATGAGTTTAAGCCTTGGTTAATAGTTGTAATAGTAGTTGAAATAAATTAATATGTATTTAAATGTGAAGTAACCTTGTATTCAATGATGTAAATTTAAAGATATGGAAGTAAAGTCACTTATCTTTGTATGGTTTGTAGTTCCAACTGTGTAACATCAGTGAGCTGATAGGATTCCAACAGAATGCCAGCCAGCGGTAGAGGCTAGTTAAGCTTGCCCCTCTTATTATACATTTAAATGAGTTAAGTTTTGGTTAATAGTTGTAATAGTAATTGGAATAAAGTAATATGTATTTAAATGTGAAGTATTCATGTGTTCAATGATGTAAATTTAAAGATAAGAAAGCAAAATCACTTATCTTTGTATGGTTTATAACTCCAGCTCTATAGTGTCAGTGAGCTGATAAGATTCCAGCAGAATGACTCTAGCGGTAGAGAGGCAGTTTGCCATAATAACTTCTAGATTGAAAGGGAAAAATGGGTGCAACTAGAGGAAGAGAGAGTATGCCCAGCTGTGTATAGAGGCTAGTTAAGCTTGCTCCTCTTATCATGCACTTAAATGAGTTTCCCCTTTGACAATGCTCTTTTAGTTGTTGTGAAGTTATGAATAGTATTGACAATATTCTATAGGAAGGGTTTTTATAAGATGTAATTTGTGTCTTCTAAGGGAAGAGCTTTTGTAAGAAGTAGTTGTGCCTTCTAAGGGAAAGGCTTTGATATAAGATCTTGGTGTCTTCTAGGAGTAGGGCTTTTAGTAGGAGTGTTTGATATCTCTTGAGAAGTGTGGAGATGGTAAAAGATATAAATGTTTTGTGAGATGTAGTATTTGTGAGATGTATGATATATGGAAGTATGAGAGACATGAAGGTTAAAAATAGTAAAAATATGAGATTATAACTGCTGGAGGATGTATGAGGACTTATGGAGGAAATTTATGAGCTAAGGGCTGAAAAGTTTAGTTCCTAATTTAGAAACTAAAAAACTCAAAAGCTTTGAACTTGATTTAGAGCTTTTCAAGATTATTAGAGAGAGAGAGAAGTTTATGAGGGAGCTCTTCTTCTATTGGTGTCCACCTTTAAGGTGTTGATGAAGGGTTCCCTTTAGAGTTGAGTTAAAGGGGGTATTTTAGTAAAGAATATCAACCAAAATCTGTCTCAATTAGCAATGAATTTTTAGAGAATCCATCTTAAGATTTGGCCGAAAATGGTATGTTTATGTTTAAGGTGTTCTTGCTGTTTTGGGTAAGAGCTGCTAGGGAAAGAGTAGCAAAAAAGGAAGGTATTTTAGCAAGAGAAATATAGTTTCTTTAGTTGGTTTTGGTTTTAGCCAAATGTGGAAAAATTAGTAATGCTTAGGTTGCTGGGTCAGTTGTTACATCTGTTCTGAAAAAGCTGTCCCAACTGTCAAGAAAAGTTATGACAGCTATCATGAGACAGCTGTCACAACTGTCATAAGACAGTTGTTGCTTTGGGCAAAAGCAGATGAGGTCAGCTGGGTGATTTCAGACTGTTGAAGAGGACATTCAGCACTTATTTCATGGATTTGGCTGAAAATGGTAAGATCTCTTTCAAGGGTATTTTGCTATTTTGGGTATAGCAGCTGATTGCTGGGATTTCAGCATTAATTGGCTGATGATATCACTTCCAGCCAGGTGTCAAGTATTGAATACACTACTAGGGTTCAGTTGGAAATGTTTCCTTTTTCGAGTGTTTGTGTTTTTGGACCAAGGTTCCATTACAACATGTTTTTAGTAAGTAATAAAAGGATTGGTTGAAAGTTAATGAAGCTTTAGAGATTTAGTTAAAGTCTCATTGTGTTGTGACTTAATCTTGGTGAGCAAGAAGAGTATTTAATGCTTTGCTCTGACAGCTAGCAGAGAAATATATGATCTGATTGTGGCAGACAACAATTGGGTATTAGAGATATTATGAATATTTTGTCTATAGTTGGAGATTAAAGATAGCCAATCAGATTAGGTCATGTGTTTGAGTTGGATTTTAGCTAAAAGTAGTAATAAGATTTATGTAGAATAATTAGGGCTGTCCACGGGTCGAGCCGGGTCGGGTTTGTGCCCAACCCGGACTCGACCCGATTGAATCGGGTGGTGAAAAATTTAACCCGTAACCAACCTGGCCATAGTTTCAGGTCGTATCGGTTTCGGGTCCATATCGGTCGATCTCGAGTTCACCGAAGTGGAGCGAAATCTGGCTGGATTTTGGCCAAAATACTGCTGGATCTCATCAGATCTGGTCGGATCTAACGAGATCTGGTTGATATTTTCCTATATCTATAAAGATTGGGCTTAGATCTTGATGGATCTGGCCAAAATATGCCTATATCGTCGGACTTAGAGTTTGGACTTACCAGTTTTTGGCTAAAACTTGTGATTTCCAAATGAGGAAGAACAACTCATCAGGCGGGTCAGGTTCGTCGGTTTCTCAGATAGCTAACCCGCAACTCGAACCGATGGCCTCGGGTCCTTCTGCTGGCAACCCGCGTCCGACCGAAACCAAGCTTTGATCAGGTGTTTCGGGTGAGGATGATCGAGTTCCGGGCAGTTTTTCGGGTCTGGGTGGGTCATGGACAGCCCTAAGAATAATATAATGAAATTTCTAAATTTGTACAGCAACAGATAAGGTTTGAATGAATAGTTATTTTCTCAGTAGTTAGATGGCTGAAGATATTGAGTATTTGTCACATGATGAATATTCAGTTTTAGGAAAAGAGTAATGGGAAATTTTATCATTTTAAGTGCTATGTAATAAGAGATGCTTACCATATGTTACCCACTACACACAGACTTGTCAGAGTTCAGGGAGTTGGAGAAGACACGCTAAGCAACATGTCTTTTTTATCAACTTTAAACCGCTAAAGCTTTATTGAACATACCTCTTAGCCCTCCAAACCACGACTCCCAAAGTTTCCCCAAAGAGACTTATGAGCTTGGATCATAAGCCGAAGATGAGATGACGTACCTCGGATTTTGTTGTCATTTTGTGTAAATATGGGCTCTTGTTGAAAAAGCCGTTTTCCATGAATATGAGAGAGGTAATATGGGCTGTGAACTTTGATTCATTGTGTGAGCCCAATCCATATGTTGATATTGATGATATCATAGGTTATGATCCCAATTGATGAAAAAGAAATGTGGACCATGAATCCGCCTCTTGAAGTAAGGATCTCACGGGCCATGCGAGCCCAATCCATGTAATTGAATGAAATATGAGCTTATTTTGGGCTTTAAATAGTTTTACCCAAAAAATCAATAATATGTTGATGTGACATGAGTTACCAATGAAATAGTGCCACGTGGGGCAAAAAAAGAGTCTCAACACTATCTAACTTATCTTCTTATTGACCCCCCTAGAAAAAAAAATCCTAGAGCCGCCACTGCAAAAAGTAGGTGTGAAGAAATATCCTCCATCCACACCAATAAATCGCTAACATATCTAACATGCCTAGCTAGCTTGCTGTGAGTTACAAAGTTGCCTTTTCTACGTATATGGAAGAAAATAACTGCATGAATCTTGACATCATCTACGAAGTAGCCAAACGAGGAAAGGGAGACATCTTCACAAATGAGAGCTTTATGCACTGTTTCAAAATCACCCTCCAAGATTATAGAGCAGAAACCACATTCACTAGCAAATTGAAGAGCTCGAACAACTGCCAAACATTCCATGATGTCAACCGAAGATGAGAGTGTTACCTTGTAAATGACAGGAACATGGTTGGGGAAATGCCCACCGTTCCTACTATATTTTCTTGTTTTATTTTTTGAAAAACACTTGTCGTATGAGATTTGATGTAATTTTTGGTTACACTTTATTAATATTATTTTTTCTATCCATTTTACCTAAAAACAATATGCAAAATAATATACTTGTAATATTAATTATTTAAATTTATACTATTTTGAAGTTATTGGAAATTTAATTACATTTTTTCAAAACAAGATTTCAGTTAACATCACTCTATTTTATGTGAAAATCGAAAACATGAGTTTTCACACTTAAAATCGTGCTAAAATACGTTTTTTAAAAAGATTCTAAATCATCAAATAATTTTAATATAAATAATATTATTTTACAAATTTTGGCCTCTATAAATATAATCAGGTCAAATGACACCATTCTCTCCAAGAAAAAAGAAGTCAAATGGCACCAATGCTTTTATAACGATAGAGACAATAAATATAGCTATACAATGGATTTCCCTATTTATTTATATATATATATATATCATATCATATTATATATAATAAAAGTTGGGCTTAGACGCCGTGATTGTGCCAAGTGGCTTCACCAAATTGCAGAAATTTTAATAAATTTTTAGATTTTAAGAATAGATCTATACATATTTTTTGGATAAATATGACAAATCAAGTAATGAAATAAAGTAATATTTGATTTACAACTATAGCAGTTGTGTTTATCTAAAATGTTATCAACAAAGTCTAAAATCAATAGACTCTTCATCTAATCCTTCTTTTTTTTTTAATTTAAATTATATTATCACGTGTAACAAAAAAACAAAATACATACATAGTACATGTTAAAGTTGAAAAAATAATCTTAATTAAAAAAAAAAAAACCAACAACATAGTACATGTTTCTATGATATATATATATATATATATCATATTATATATAATAAAAGTTGGGTTTAGACGCCATGGTTGTACCACGTGGCTTCACCAAATTGCAGAAATTTTATTAAATTTTTAGATTTTTAAAGAACTAAAAAAGGATAATATACTACGAAGACTCTAATTTATTCTTATCATTAAATAAAATTAGATTTATGACTACCATGACTCTAATTTATTCTTATCATTAACTAAAATTAGATTAACATTGTTTTTTATTTGCTAGGTCAATATACGGAATGGATATTAGAATGAACAAAAATGTTAAATAATGTAAATAAAAATTGATGTTAACCTTTTGTTTTCTTCACTTTTTTATTCTATCTTATAGCTTCTCTCTCTCTTTTTTTTTTTTTTTTCTTTTTTTGTCACCATAGATCCCGGGATGATCTTAATTTTCCAAGTGTATAAATTCTAGATGATGTTAATCTTCTTCTTTTTTTCAAAGAAAGAGGATAGAAGATTAAGTTTGGAGTCCAAAAAAGAGAAACTACTTGATTCCCTATGAAAAGGAATTATACTTCTTCTCCACTAATTGGATAACAAATATCCAATATTCCAATCCTATACTCTTCTTTAATTTGGAAGATTATAAATTGTAGTTTAGATTTTCTAAACACATATTGAACAATTCAATTACAAAGCATTTTAAAAAAAAAAACTACGAAACTGAAAGATCCCAGCCCTAAAGACATTTTTATAGTTCAATTGTTTCTCCATACATTGAGAATTCTATATATGTTGTTTGTTGAAAGTCCTACTCCATATTATCATTAGTATTTCATTAGTTATCTTCATCGATCCTTCTCTTTTTTCTTCCTCTCCTCATGTGTAGACTACATGATTTTTTTAATATTATTTTTAAGTAACTGTTTTGTTTTATCTGCTAATTTATTTACTTCTTCTTCTTTTTTTGAGAAACTGCTAATTTTTTTACTTACAATTCAATCTACTAATTTTTTTGTTTTCGTTTTTACATTATGGTTACAGAAGATTGTGGAGAAAAATAATTGAATGCGATTGAGGAAGAAGACGGGCTTCCCTTACAAGCATAACATCAGCAATTTTGTAGCAATACTCACACTCGAAAAAAGCCTCAAACTTATCCGGTAAACAAAAACCATTAAATGGATTTGTTTTCAAATATTAATCTCTCTTTGTCTTTATGTTTAATCTCGAAATAATTATTGAACACACCCAAGAAAATATTATTTGCAGACCACAAGGTTATCAAAGTTTATACTTTATAATGCTTAAACTATCACAATTTTTTTCTCTTTCACAAGGTACGACTTTAATTTCTTTAACCTTATTGAGATAATATGATATACTTTTTTCATGTACAGCCTAATCCTAGATTTAATCACATCATTGTGAATATATATATATATATATATATATATTATTCATTTACTCAATATTTCTCAAATTAATTATCTGGTATATAAGTTAGGCTTAGAAGTCGTGGTTGTGCCAAGTGGCTACACAAAATTGAAGAAAAATCAAAGAATTTTTTAAAATAAAAATAAAAATTAAATATTATGTATATGACTATATCCTATTATAATTAGGATTTCTAATTAACGTGGTTGTTGTTATCCCATGAAAAAAAAAAAGGAATAAAAAAGGTCATATTTTTATGGATAGAATGAAAAAAAAAATTGTTGATATCAACATAATGTAAAAAATAAATAAATAAATAAAAATAAGAACACGTGAATGACGCCATAAGGATATAAGATAGAGTTTTTTTTTTTTTTAAAAGAATATTTATTGTTATGGTCCCATTTGACATAAAATTTAAATCCTATTGAAAATAGAATTGTTAATCAATGTGTTATATTACCAAACTAAAAAAAAAACGTGATTGATCTGTAAGGAAATAGAATATGATTTTTATTTATTTATTAAAACCTAATTATCAAATGTAGAAATTTAAAAACAAAATAAAATAAATACACAAAGAACAAAACTAATTTATCCTAAGAAGTGATAAAACAATAGAATAAAGGCTGATAAGAACAAATAATATGTTATATTTATCTAAAAAATCATTGTAATTAAAATAAAATAAAAACCCACAAAGAAGAAGAAGTTGTTATCAACACAACTTTATCCAAAGAAGTTATAAAGCAACTAAAAAGAAAAGTACAACTAATTTGTAATAATCTTTTGCAAAAAAATTGTACGTTTTCTCTCTCTTAAAATTCTATATCAACCATCACAAAAGTAGGTACAATCTAGATACAATTCGTAATATTAAGAATGAAAGGTAAGGAAATTTGTGTTATTAATATGTTCAATCTATCATCCTATCATAATCTCAGTCCAACAACAAACAACAAAAATTAGTGATTCTTATACTTATTTTCTTTAATAGGAATTGAAAGCTAATTCTTAATACTTTTGAAATAGTGCTGTTTTTTATAATCTATATTTAACATCAAAATATATTTTTTAATTTATATATGATTTTTTATCAAACATTTAATTTACATATGATTTTTTTATTAAGCCGTGCATCGCACGGGCATAATACTAGTATATATATAAAACAGATATAACTACACTTAAAAAGAAAATAGCAAAAAAAAAAAAAACATATAATAATAATAATAATACTACACGTAAAAAGAACCTTATTTTTTTATAAAAACAAAAACCAACAACATAGTACACATTTATATGATTTTAACTTCTCCTATAATTTCTAAGTTGATAAAAATCATAATTTAATTACAATCCAAATTCTATCATAATTTGATTACAATCCAAATTCTATCTTAATTTGATTACAATCCAAATTCTTCATCTAATCCTTTATAAAAAAATTCTTAATTAAAAAAAAGGTAAAATCTAAGTTGATAAAAATCATAATTTAATTACAATCAAAATTTTATCTTTATTTGATTTCAATCTAAATTCTTTATCTAATCCTTTATAAAAATAAAAATAAAAATTTACTTAAAAAAAACCTGCAACATAGCACACGTTTGAGTTGAAAAAAAAAATCTTATCAAAAAAAAAAAGTTATCAAAAAAAAAACAGCAACATAGAGCACGTTTTTATGATTTAAAAAAAAAAAAATCGATATAGCTACACTTAAAAAGAAAACAGCCAATAAAAAAAACATATAATAATACACGTAAAAAGAAAATAGCTCTACCAATTAAGTTTGAATCCAAGAGAAATTGAGTTGAACTAAAACTTTTGAATCCAAGAGAAATTGAGTTGAACTAAAACTCTACTAAATCTACTCCACTCTACTATTTAAGAATGCTAAAATCAATACATAAAAAACCAAAATTAATTAAGTGAAGAACTACTAAATGAAGGATTTGGCTTCTTCAATGAGAATAGCTATCTTCTTTTTACTTATTACTTTTTACATTTTTCTATTAATGTAGTTCAATTATTGCTTAAATTCTATGCTTTTTTAAAAATATTTTACATAATGCAATTCATCTTAATTATTGATGTATTTTTTTTGATTTAGTGTTCTTAATTGATTGTGCAGATTATTTCCTCACTTATAGCAATATCAAGATGGCTAGATACAAATGACAACATCAAAATAGTTAGACACGGGTAATTTATATGTAAACTTTTACACATTTACATTGCAATACAATTTTTCTTTTTTCTTTATGTACTTTCATTTATCTATTTTTTAAATTATTTTGATTGTGATACTCTAGAAGGTCTAGATACTTATATTTTTTTTTTTGTAATTTATGGAATATTTGTTTTAGTCAAAATATTATCACTGAATCTATTTGGGATGGAGCTCATCTACAATATGAAATTATGAGATTTATGTGAGAAGAGCTATCTTCATTTTTTTTTTAGTTTCTATTTTTCTATTAAAGTAGTTCAATTATTGCTTAAATTATATGGTTTAAAAAAAAATTAGATAATGCAATTTATCTTAATTATTGACACTATTTTTTTATTTGGTGTTCTTAATTGATTATACAGATTATCTCCTCCCTTATGGAAACATTAAAGTGGTTATGATTGGTAATTTATAGATAAAATTTTACATTTATATTGTAGTCTAAATACTTACATTTTTTGTAATTTATGGATTTTATTTTTTTGGTAGTTTATGGATTTTTTTTTGGCCATATATGCAAGAAATTTATCTATAATTAGAATGGAAAGATTTTTAGTGCCACACACACACACACATAATCAAATTACAATTTTAATACTAAGATCTTTTAAAAAATTTAAACTTGCCATAATTTTTTAAAAATATTTTATAATATCTTTTTTTGCAAAAAAAAAATACTTACATAATATACATTTTCCATGTACTTAATTTTAAAAATATTTTTACCATTTTATTTGTTATTAAATTTGATTATATTATCAAAAATAATAATAATTTATATATAAGTTTTTTTACTAAGCCGTGCATCGCACAGGCATAATACTAGTATATATATAAAACACTATACAATGGATTGTTATCCAATAAATGTTGTAAATATTTATCCCATTGTTTACTATCTAAAAGCACTCACATCCCGAAATGAATGAAAAAAAAATATATATATATATATATATATATATAATACAATACAATATCAAAGAGCCAATTTACCTATTTTATATAATCACTTTTACAATACACATTATATCTCATTTTTTTTATTTTATAATTCTGCACATTAAAATAATACTACTTTTTTTCTATTAAAAAAAATAATAATAATAATACTTTATACACAACCTAGCAAGTATCAAGTAACAACAAAAGAAAAAGAAAAAAAAATTGCAGCCAACCCAAACCTACGGTTTAGACAGTAGAGGAGAGAGTTAATAAAAGGAAATTAAAAACTTTCACTATTGCTAAAGTGAACATGTATGTTTACTGTAGCAAAGATACAAAATTTTTTGCAAAATGCATCATCGGATGTAGGCTTGTTTTTGTGTTTTTGTGTTTTTTTTTTTTGTGTTGTGTGAACGGTAACATCTATTTTGCATTTTGATGGGATACGCCTCACTAGATGTAAATGCTCTATACAAATTTGACCTGTACACACTTACTTTATCCCACACGTCAAAATTGAACAAAGTTTTTCAATTGTTGACTCATAAAAGTATTATTTAAAAAAAATCACATAATTAATTATATATCATATAATTAAAAGTATTATTTAAAATTCATGTCAAAAGTATTATTTGTCATTCACCATGTAATGGGTTTGATGAATTTTCTTCAAAATTAGTTTGGAGGTTAATTTTTTCTAACTTGTTAAAAAGGAGTCACCAATGAGCCTAAAGAGGCACTTGTTGAAGTGTGCACAGAATATATTCCTTTATCAATTAATGCAGTGATTGGAATGACTAGTTAATGGAGATTTTACTTTAAAAAAGAAATTATACGTGACCAATCACCAACTCCAATTACACGTCAAGTATAACATAATCGTGAGAATCGGGCTCAATAAATTAGAATTAAAAATTAGTCAAGTCGATTTATTCTTATGGGACGCGTATAAATTACTCTAAAGTCTAAACGGAAACCATACGATAAATCCTAAAATGTCCATATAATAATAATGAGTTTTGAGTCTTGACCAAAAACTAAATCCGGAGATCCCTTATTAAAAATGTAGAGATTCGTAATTAAAAAAAAAAAAATATATATATATATATATATATGTAAGTGCTCAGTCTTATTGAGTTTGGAAAAGCCTTTTTAATAATACTTCTCATCGTATAAGCTTTGCTAAATCTGGGTATTTTATTACAGTCACAATTGCTCATTGGCCAATTTTTTTAGTACTAGGGCTTTACATGAAAGCCCATTTGTTCATAAAGAAGGAGAATATTTAAGGGTAGGTGGAACCGTATACGTAATGAATAAAGGGTTTCTGGTTTGTACTTGGAGGAGCACAAAAGGCACAAAAAGACATGGATATTAATAAAAGTGCAAAATTATAAAACCTTTTTTTAGAGGTCTATATTAAACCTCCTCTTTAGTCTTATTTTCAAAACCTGTAGTTTCACTTTCATCCATATTGAAATTTCATATAGATGACATTAACAAAAAACAATTACTCCAATAAAAAGACATAAATATCCCCATAAATTAAAACTTCTTTCTTTTTCTGGGTTGAAAATATAGCACGTCATCCTTTCAAATCAATTTAGATAGAAAATTAGAATTTGGATTTATTTACATAGCACTGAAAAGAGTTCCAACTTTGATCATGTCATCATTGAAAATTTATTGTTTTGACATCTCAATTTATATCATTAAGAAGGGCATCATTTTTTTTTCTCCCTCCTATTTATTACATTTGGGGGGTAAATGTTTCTTTGTTCGGAAATAATGAAAAATTTTATTTACTTAAAAAAAAAAAAATTGTATTGAAAGGAAGTTCTATAATTTTCTTAGAAAGTCATTGCTTTGACTGCTGTATTGGGATCAAACTTTTAGATCTGTCCTTTTTCTTTAAATTATTCTTCTGAGTTAGTTGTTAATCTTTCATATTTTTTTCCATGTGTAGTATTTGTGGATTTTATTGCTCTAGGTATTGCACAATCTAACACACACACACACATATATATTAATCTTTCATATGATTTATGTGGGGTACAAAAATTTAATCATGCCACGTGTCATACCCAAGGCCGAGGAGGCCAATGAAGTTCCGAGGAGTCCATACCCTCGGATGGTAAGGCCGGAGAGGTGGGTCATGGCCATGTCAATGGCACATTACAAGAGGGGGCCACACTGTAGAGGAAGAGTCTTAGAAAGGGGGTTAGCCCTGACGTGATTGAAGGGATGGTAGCTGCCACCACATTTAATGTATCTCACCAAACACCTTGGCCACATTTATGTAGAGAAGACCCCTAAACAGTACTGTCTTGGTTGCTGCAACTCACAGAAGACTTGGGAAGGCGTCTGATGGGACAAGCACCCAAGTAGTAGCCTACATAGTCAACAAATAAAGGGTTAAAATCAACCAAAGGAGGCTATATAATGAGAGAGATCCTCCGGGGACAGGAGATCCATCGAAAAATCGATGGAGAAAACACTGTAGTAACAAGAAATGAAATTATATCCAGGTCTAAAAGAAATATATTTAAGGGTCACTCTCCTCGAATTTTGCCGAGGAAGGATTTCTTTGACAGCGTTTGTCTTTCTTTGCTTTAATTCACCGTGCGTGTTATTCGATCCATTAAAGCCTAGTTTTTAAGCCCACTCTCTACAAATTCATTGTATTGGGCACTTTGGGCACCAGGATCCAAAGCCTGCACTTACAATTTCCATACCCATATTTTTCCAATACAGTAGCTAATATATATAAAATAAGACGAAGAAAGCTTGATTTTGATTTGGGACTTGGGAGTGCTATTATATAGTATAAGTTTCTAGTGTTTGCTAGCTAATTGCCAATGAAATCTAGTGGAGTGGGACTTGGGAGGTGAAGAGAAACAACATAATTTTTGAAGTCCATGCCCCATCTTCAATGGGATTCTTGTGTCGGTTTTTTTTTTTTTTTTTTTACTACTTGTTATATCTATTCCTAAATATAAAATTCTTTAGAAAAAAAAAATATGTATATATATATATTAAGAGGACTCAGAAATTTAATTATTGCTTTTTTTTACTTTTGAAAATACCCCTAATTTAATTAATTTATCATTATTCCTAAAAATAAGAAATGAGGTTTGTTGATGCCCATTTTGGCAACCAAAAAAAAAAAAGCCCAATGACAAGAAGAAGCCCAACAATATAAAAGGGGTGAAGAAAGAAGAATTGGCAAAGTAAGAAAAACTATTAGGCCCGAATGGCAAGAATAATGGTATACAGGGCCACAAAATAGTAAAAGGACCCCAAAGAAAGCAAATGGGTCCAAGGGAGCCTCAAAGAAGGAAGTAGTAAGCTCATGAGAATTATAAAAAGTAGAAAGTAAGCAAAGATGGACCAAAGGAGCTCAAAGAAAGGAATTAGTAAATGGGATTGATTCAAAGGCCAATAAATCCAAAAGTAAAGGATATGGTAATTGGGCCGAGGAAGTCCGAAAGATTTAGCAAAAACCCATGGGAATGTAGGAAGTAGGAAATAACGAGATGGGCCAAGGATGCCCTGAGGAATAAAACGGGCCGAGGATGCTCAAAGGAATAAAATGGGCTGAGGAAACTCAAGATGCTATAAGAACTAACCTAGCAATAATAATGGGCAACGTAAACTAAGGGAAGGAATAATACATGAAACTGGCATAGCAGGCCCAGAGGGAGCCCAGCAGACACAAGTTAAACAATATCATGGCAAAAACAATGCAGTGGCGTGGTAAGAGTACCAGTTAGCCCACAAACTAGAAGTGAAAGGAGACATGGGCTGAATTAAAGAAGAAAAAGCCCAAAGCTAACCTAAAGAAGAAACGAGATACAAAGAATGAAAACCCGATGACTCATCCGTGCCACAAAGAGTTAAACGAGCAGCAGAACACACAGTAGGGCCAAACAAACCCGCAAGCAATGGCAAACACGTGAACACCAAACAAGCAATGAACTTATATGGGAGTGGAGCATACACAAGGCTCAAGCACCACCCACTTGTACCCAGCCAATACAGGGGCAGTGGGCCATGAGTCAGAGGTAAGAGAGAGTATGGTCTGGTGGTAGAGAGAAGTAGGAAGCCTATTTTGGGGTTCCCGCTCAAGCTCTTTTGGGAGAAATGTCCTGCTAGGATGACATACCACCCAAAAGATGTAAAGATAAGCTAGAATCACTAGGTGCATATTATAGGAGTTAGTAAGAAAGAAGCCCAACCCTTATCTTGATGGGAATGCCACGGGAAGTAAGAAAACAAAACAAAACAAATTTTGTCTGGGAATGAAGCGTGGCACGACCAGCACAGGGTAGTGGTGGTGGCTGGGCAGCTAGCAGACCAGTGGGCAATTCAAGAAGGACACCCATAACAGGCTAAAAGTGGTTGAGGGGTAAAATGGTAAATCTTATCATAGCAAGTAATATAAAAAAGGCCTTAGTCGTGCACAGTAAACAATAACAAGGAGGAACGGTAGGAAACATAGAAAAAAAAAAACAAAGAAATAGAAAACAAAGAAAACAGAGAGAGGATAAACAAAAAGAAAGAAAATAAGAGAGTAGAGAATGAAGTGAAAAAAACAAGAGTGTGAGGAGTGATAGAGCATGCACCAAAAGGCTACTCATTTTTCTCCCTCTCAATAGCCTACTCTCTAGCAAGTTAAGAGTTTAAGATTAAGCCACCTAGGCCCATTTTCCAAAATAGGCAATTTCTATGGCAGAATTTCCTTGTGAGGTTACTTAGTTTGGAAATTGATTCCCTTTTTGGACTTAAATTGGCCAAGGAGCCAAGTTTAGTAAACTGACCCCCTTCCTTCTTTTATCATAATTTTTCAATGCTAACGTTATTTTTTTTTGTTACTAATTTATTTCTGCCATACTCATATTATCGTATTTTCCTGCTGCAAAATCGTTTAAACATTATCTTTTGGTACTCCAGTTAGAATATTTCAACTATCCTGCTGTATTATATTTCTCCTGCCATAATGTTTTGATGATAGCATTCCCTGTTGTGAGCACATGACCAAGATTCCTGCTAGGGGTCCTAGCTTGCGCACAAGCTGGCTTAAGGTGAGTTTCAATTAAGCCAGTCCCGACTTTCCTACCCCAGAATTATCAGGCCACAATGCGACAGGAGCAGTCCAGCCTAGTACACAAAAAGGCCCACCCCAAGGTTAAAATTGTAAATAAACAAAAGTTAAAAATATTTAAAAAAAAAAAAAATCTACTGGTTATTAACTCCCCACTAGATAGTGAAAGGAAAAAATATTCCATGTTAAAAAAATAAAATAAATGTCAAGAGAATTCAGAAAGTTAGTTATTGCATTTTTTACTTCCAAAAAAACTCTTAATTTAATTAATTTATCCTTATTCCTAAAAATAAGAAATGAGGTTAAAACCGTAAATAAACAAAAGTTAAAAGAAAAAAAAAATACCTATTAGTTGTTGATGCCCATTTTTGACAAAAGGCCCAACAGCAGAAGAAACCCAACAATAGAGAAGGTGAGAAGGAAATGAGGGGCAAAATAGAAAAGAAATAAGAAAACAAGCCCAACAAGCTGAAGCAGCAGGATTGATGGCCAGTAGGCTCATGAAAATAAAAAGAGGTAAAGAATGAGTAAATGGACTAAGGAAGCCCAATGAATGAAGTAATAAGCCCATGAGAATAATAAGAGGTAAAGGAGAAGTAAATGAATCGGGGAAGCCCAGAGAATAAATTGGTAAACTCAATGGGCTGGCTTAACGACCAATAAGCCCAAAAGAAGGTAATAAGAGGTGAAAGTGCAGTAAAAGGGCTAAGGAAGCCCAAGGAATTTAGCAACAAGCCCATGGGAGTAAAAAGAGATAAACTAAGGAAGCCCAAGGAATAAAGTAGTAAAATGGGCTGGCTTGGTAGGAATGTTGGCAAATAAGTCCAAAAGAGGTAAAGACGTGGAAAGTGGGCTAAGGAAGTCTTGAGCAAAGGATTGATGAAGAAGTGGGTTGACATGGCAGGAACATCAGCTCGCAAGCCCACAGGATAATAAGAAGAAAAAAAAAAAAAAAAAAAAAAAAAAGGCAAAACTGTAGCAGACACAACCAAGTGATATGGCAAGATTAGTGGCCAAAAAGGCCTACGGCCATAAAGAAGGAAGCATGGGCCCAGCAGGAAGATGAAGACCTACTTGTACCTAGACAATACATGAGAGATGGGCCATGGGTCAAGGTATTCTGAGAGTGTGGTTTGGTGGTGGGGAGAAAAGGGGGTCTATTCTGGGGTTTCCGCTTATACTTCTTTGAGGAAAATCTCCTGCTGGGATGGCATTTCCCCCAAAAGAGTATGGGCTAGGACCACTTGATGCGTGCCATAGAGGTAGGTGATGAGGTAGCTTAATCCTTATCCACATGGGTAAAACAAATAGAGAGAGGTAATAAACAAGACAAGTAATTTTGTCTAGGAATGGAGAGTGGTGCAACCAATACATTCTGAACATAGATAATGGTTGGGCAGCCGACAAGCTAGTGTGCAGTCTTGGGGGGATTCCCATAAGGAGCCAAAAGCAATTGAGGGACAAAAAGGGTAAATCTTACAATGGCTAAAAAACAAAAAGAAAAAAAAAAAAAAAAAAAAAAAAAAAAAAAAAACCGAACCAAAGATAAAAGAAGGAAAGAAAGATTGGACAGAAAACCAGAGAGAGAGATAGAAAGTGAACGGTAGGAATAGAGGCGTGCATCAAGACCATCATTTCTCTCCCTCTTGACGGACCCACTCTCAAAAGATTGAGAATCGAAGCTCAACCCATTTAGGTCATTTTTCCAAAGTGTGTAACTATTATGGCAGGAGCCTCTCTTAAGGTTACCCACAATGGAGATTGGTTCCCTTCTTGGGTCTGCTTCTGCTGAAAAGTTCAGCCTGTCACTCGGCAGACAAGTTTTTTTCCCTTTTTACTGGTCGCATTTTATTGGGTGATTCGCCCACCGTTCAGTTATTGAGCTATTTACTTTCCCTGCTATAGTTTTATTTCTATTTGCTGTATTATATTGTTGTAACTCTGTTTACTATCTCCTCGGTATTAGTTTTATTTATTACGTTTAGTATTGTAGTTATCCTGCTGTACTGTATTCCTACCATAACACTTGCAATAGTTATTCCTGTTGTGACCACGCCATACGCTTAACCCACAACACTCAAGCCAGGGCACATCTACATTGAGTTGGCTTAACTTGTGTACAAGCTAGCCTGAAGCGTAGCCCTAGTAAGGCCAATCCTAACTCTCTTACCTCAGACTAAAGCGCCGCAGCGTAGCAGAAGGAATTGAGGCCTAACAATGCAAAAAGGCCCACCACACCAGTTATTAACTCCCCACTAGATAGTCAAAGGAAAATTTATTCCACGTTAAAAAAATAAAATAAATGTCAAGCTAAACTATCCCACGTTTCTTTTTTAAACTATTACATTATCAATTTTTTTTTCTTTTGGGTGATTTACATTATCAATTTGGATTTGGATAAACATGCAAAAGCTTCTAATTAAAATAAGAATTCTATTCTCTTCAAAAAAAAAAAAAAAAATCCTGTCTACTTTTTCAAATTGTTATGAAGGAAAAATTATGATACTAAACCCAAAAAAAAAAAAAAAAAAAGCCTCCTCGCACGTGCAAAGTGCATGTGATGAGGCTAGTCTCTGTGTGTGCGCGCGCGTGCATATTTGAATATTTGATTAATAGGGAACTTTATGGCCAACTACTTAGATAAGATTACCGCCGCCCCTCTAGGCAAGTTGGTACCCGGGTTATGTTGTGATCTGTTGCTGGGGGGTTCAATCCCCCGCACTTACCTAGCAAAAAAAAAAAAAAAACTACTTAGATAAGATCTCTTATTAAAAAAAATATAGATAAGATATTTTCATAAAAATTTATAAAAGAAAAGGATAAGATCTAGATTCTTGCATTAAAGGATATGAATATTGTCTATTTCATTTCCATGATTACAATTTAATTTTAGTTTTAGAGCTAAACATATACACGGCGTTTCGACATTTGAATTTCATTTTAGTATCAATTAAGGACCAATAATTGATTCTCAAAAAATAAAATAAAATAAAGAGGAACAATAATTGATCTTATATGTCGTAGCACCGTATGCACCCTTCAATTCTGTCCCTAATTGTTAACGCGGCTCTAACAACTGTTAAAATATCAATATCGTAGAAAATGAAAGAAATTAAAATCTATCAAAAAAGTAATAAAATATACAACCCAAGAGACCAAGGTCACGGTCATGCTATGTTTCACAGACCAGTTGGCACTAAAATTTGTCTGTTGTGTTGAATTCAAGATGGAAACGTGCCATTTACACTGTTTGTTTTAACATTTACGTATTCAAATAAAAAGTCATTTTATACTTTCTGAAAAACTATATTACTTGTATTTGGTATTGAGTCTATTGACCTTGAAAATGAGCTGAAATCATTAATGTTGGCTTCCTTTGTTTTGTAGCGTTGTTTTTAAAAAGAATTTAAAGAAAAAAAATCTCTCAATCATCCTTTTAATAGGATTTGCATTAATTAAAGATAATTTTCCTTTGACTAGTTTTTCTTTATACAGAAAAACACAGAAACATATCTTTGGATAAAATTTTCCATTAAAACAAACAAAGTAAGCTTAAACATCAGTTCAGAAAAGAAAAAAAAAAATCATATTAACAGAAAATGATGCATTCAGTCAGTGAGACCAGAAGCTGCACAAAGACCCCAATATTTACTACACATGAAGGCAATGACTTGGTGCTCATGGTAACAGGCTAGTGCAAATTTGCTCTCCACCGAGAAGACTAAACAGACCCCAGCTTTCAATACAAAATCAGCATTGAGAAATAACAAAACTACCAAGTCCAGGATGGGGTCGAACCTCTTGCAAAGATCCACTCTTCCGAGACCCAGTCCAAGTGACTGAACCAAAAATTGTATTTACAAAACACAGGCATATACAAAGAAAGGAAAATGATATACAAAAATTAAAACAAAATAAAAATGTTTGCTTGCAGGATTGCATTCTTCTGCAGACAAACTTAATCGAAGCTTGATGAGCGGCTCCATCTCCCATGCAGATAGTCATCTAATGAGACACTCTGCTCACTGCCACTGCTAGAAAGTGAATCATCTTCCAAGCCTAGCAATGCCAGGTTAAGATAGGATTGGAGGTTGGTAGGAAATGCCTCCCCATCCAAGTCATCAACTTCTTCCGAAGTGCAGGGTTGCTTTGCCCACCTTGTCACTTCCTCATCACCTTGGAGAAGCTTCAAAACCTTTTGGTGAAGGAAAAAAACATTGATCAGTATATGAAATAATTGCTAGGAGTGGAAAGTTCGAGTATTGAGCAAACTTACAATGCTGATTTGAGGCCGTAATCTAGGTGCACGTTTAATGCAAAGGGTAGCAGCCAAAACCATTCTCTCAATCTGAACATGGTCATAGTCACTGCCCAAGCTTGGATCCAGCAATTTGGAAACCTCCCCACCCTTCAAAATTGGCTTTGCCTAGATATCATCATCAACCACATTAATTGAGATGAATCAAGACATATACTGAGTTAAAGGCAATCAATAAATAATTTCCAAGTTATAAAAAAGAGTTTGCTTCTCTAAAGACCACTGTTTGTCAAAAATGAATTCTTTTTATATATCAGCGACTCAACCTATTGTGTGTCAAATACAAAGTTGTTATTTCTTGTCTGGGTGTAAAGTTCAGAAACAAGATTAGCAGCCAATACTCCTGCAAATGGAGTTAAATTTCATAGAGATAAGAACTTACCCACATTACTAAGCTGTCCTTGCCACTAATTGGCTTTCTACCTGAAAGAAGCTCAAGAAGTACAACACCAAATGCGTAGACATCAATTTTGTCACTCATTTTGCCATGCATGAAGTATTCTGGAGCCAAGTAACTGCCACAGAAGGGAGTATTAGCTGTACATCTAAAGTAACTAAGTAAGAGAAAATAGGAACTAGAAATCAAATTACGTACCCAAAGGTTCCTGCAACATCGGTGCAAGTAACATGGGATGATGTCGAAGCCCAACCAGCAAGTCCAAAATCTGAGAGCTGAAGTAGTATGACGAAAGGTAATGAGCATAAATAGCTTCTTATAATGTAGCAGATAAAATTTAAACAGTTAAATTCAGTACCTGTGGCTCAAAATCATCAGAAAGAAGGATGTTCGAGGATTTCACATCCCTGTGGATCACAGGTTCCACACAGCCGTTGTGTAAAAAATCCAACGCCTCAGCTACACCCACAGCCACATTATATCTTTCTTGCCAACCAAATGCTTTCCCATCCTTCTTATTACCTTATTCAGAGAGCACACACTATGAGCTTTAAATAAAATGGAGAATATGATGTAATTTTTTTCTCTGATTCAAACAGATAGATACACTAAAAGAAAAGTTTACCATGAAGGTTCTCTTCTAGGCTTCCTCTTGAAAGAAAATCATAGACTAGGAGTAAATTGTTATCCTCAAAACAGAACCCAAATAGAGAGATTATGTTCTTGTGATGTAAAGTTGTAATAATGTCGATTTCCTGAATGAAATCTTTAACCACATCTTCAGATGGCTTCAAGATTTTGACCGCCAATTCCTTGCCATCCGGAAGACACCCTTTGTAAACATTACTACTACCACCCTTACCAACCATATTCTCTGGAAATAAAAAATGAAACTTTATTAGAAACATTCCAAAATTTGAGGTAAACTTGAAAACAAGGCCCATAAGATTAAGGAAAGCAAACGAACCAGGCTTGAAATTGGAGGTTGCCAACAGAAGCTCCTGGTAATTAAACAACCTGCAGGTGGATGAGTATTTCTCATGTAAACCCAACAATTCTTTAGGAAGGTTACCCAAACCACTGCAAGGGGAAAGAGGACACAAAGAGGAAGATTCAAATGGCACAATCGCACCAGTCTCTCCATCAAGTGAGGAACAACGCTCATCATCCTTATCAAGATTATTCTGCTTCTGGTCAGGATAGACCACAGCAGAAGAATGCCAGCTCGGTAATCTCAATACCCACTGAAACACAGACGTCTTTTTCACAGGTTTCTCCACGTATTGTTGGTTAGGTAGAAACACCCGTCGAAGAATTGACCACCCAGATTTCAACTCCGGTGGTTCATCTACAATCACAACGGAACTTGAACTCCCAACAGCTTCAGCTGTTTGGTATGGTACCATAGCCAACAAATTGACATCACCATCATCCCCATCCCCAGTCAACTCTTCTGCAGATTGGGTCCCACAATTATCCCGCAACACTGCATCTGGCGAACAACTCGGGCAATTCTTCAGTGTCGTCATCTTCTTCAAACCCGAGCTAAATTCTACCTGACACTGATGACCCTTATCCAAATTCACTCTCCCTGCACCATCACCCACATTATTTAGAAAGAACTTCCCCATTTCTACCTAATTTCTTATGAGAAAAGTAACCATAATACTTGCAACAATTATCAAACAACAAAAAAAAACTAAATCCCACATCAAATTTCTAATAGAAAGATATATGAGCATTAATCTTGAATCAAAATAGTAACATCTAAAATCAAAGTATTTGAAGAACAATTGACAATTTGGACATTTTACCATACCTAATCCCCCCACCCCAACTTCCAAATCATTGCAAACTCAGGGATTTACTTACCGGCGTTTTTGGCCAATCTGTGGAACAAAACTTTGCCATTGTGGACGGCGAAAACGGAAAAGTTCCTCGGCAATTTGGAGGCGCAATACTTGGCAAGGGAGGCCGACGGCCGGATTCCGATACGAGGTTTAGAAACACCCACAATGAGTGTAGCCTCACCGTGAGATTTCGCCTCCCGGACTAGAATTTTCCGGGCCTTTAAGCCCTTAATCAACTTCAACTTCAAATCAACCTAAACGAACGAACAAAAGCAACTCTGTTTGGTTACTAAGAAAAAAAAACACCAAAACTCGAATTACAGACAAAAACAGAGAAATTGGAAAGCACCTCTCTCAATTTGCAGACAATTTCATACACAGAAAGCATGGAATTAAACTGGTTCGCGAGCGAGAGAAGCGCAGACGTGCTCTCTACAAAACAAGAGAAAAAACCCATGAATTTCTCGTTAACAACAATCATACCCATTTCACAGAAAATGCTAGAAAACCACACACAGACCAGTGGGGGTGTCGATGACGTGAAGGGCAATGACACGGTCACCGGACTGTGCAACATTGCAAAGTGCCCACGTGAGCAATGTTCGGCTGGGCGAGTCTAACTCCACCCCCACAACCACCGTGCGAGGCTGACCTTCACCGTCACCCTCGCCGCCATCTTCTAACCCCATCTCTCAGCAAAGTCTCTCTCTGTGTGTGCTTTGTTGGTTTTGGTTTTGGGTTTGGGTTTGGTGCTTTTCTTACTTTTACTTTTGGGTTTTTTGGGGATAGTGAGAGAGAGAAAGAGAGACTGAAAAGTTAACAAAGAGCATATGTATTGGGAATTGCGAGAAATGGGAATCTTCTCTAAAACAATGGAGAATGGAGGAAAACTGTATTGGTTGTGGACTTTGTTGTGCGGGGGGAGAGGGGGCAGTAATCCCTTGTAAACCGTTTGCTTTTGACCTATCGTGTGACCTTCTTTTTTACTGGGTGATTTTGGATCGTTGGATTTATTATTATTATTATTTTGAGATATATAATTTTGGACAGAGCTGAAGAATAGCTTTGGGAGTTGTCAAGGGACAATATGGTTTGGTTTGTCACCAAGACAAGACAACAAGTAAGGTTTAAAAGCGGATATACAATACAATACATTACAATGAGGTTGTCTTCCCACGCCAGCTTTACTACAGAGCTAATTCCACTCATACTTGCTGTTTCACTTGACTCCTTTTTTTTTTTTTTTTTTTTTTTGGAAAAATTACAATTTAACCCCCCTTAAATTATACTAATTTTACACTTACCTCTCTTCAATTATTCGAATACATACTTACTCCCTAAACTATTACCCATGTAAGGGGTATAGTTTACGAGGATAAGTGTAAAAGATAATATAGTTTAGCAGGTAAAGTGTGCATTCTCATATTTTATAGAATAAGTGTAAAATGAGGTATAGTTTAAGGGGTTAAATTAAATGGAAGCCAAATTCAAGCAAGTTACACACTTTTTTTTAATGATTTAATAAGGTCATATGACTAGGAAAATAGGAATTATAAATATAAAAAATATACTTCCTAAATTACGTTTTAACCCCCCCCCTAAATTATACCAATTTTACACTTACCCCCTTCAATTATCCAAATATATACTTACTCCCTAAATTATGAGAATGCACACTTATCTCCCTAAACTATTACATGTGTAATACTTTACACCACATTCTCTATGAGTTATTGTTTAGGGAAGTATGTGTGTATTCTCATAGTTTACGGGGATAAGTGTAAAAGATAATATAGTTTAGGGGGTAAAGTGTGCATTCTCATAATTTACAGGGTAAGTGTAAAATGAGGTATAATTTAGGGGGTTAAATTAAATAGAAGCCAAATTCAAGCAAGCTACACGCTTTTTTTTTTTTTAATGATTTAATAAGATCATATGACTAGAAAGATAGGAATTATTAAAAAAAAAAAAAAAAAAAAAGACTATAAAAGGCAAGGAATAAAGAATATACATTTTGTGTGTGTGCATGAGTTTCTTCTATACTACTATTTAAGGGGTTTCACTTGTTTGAGATCTTCATTTTCGATGCCTAAAATATCCTCAAATTTACTTTAAATAATAGGGTTAGACATGCAAAATTTTTAATTTAAAAAACTCCTAAATTTTAGCTAAATTAAAATAAAATAAAAATGTCGTTTTTCTTCTCTCTCATGTTAGTCTCCCTTTCACGTTAGTCTCTCTCTCTTTAATAACCCCTTATCCATATCCCTTAAAATTAGTCACTTCCACCTCTGCTTAGTCCTTCTGAACAAATCAAACACAAATAAATGTCTCTCTTCCTCCTGTTTAATCTTTAAAAAATAAAAACCTCTCCTTTTCTCTCTCAAAGGAAGGAGTAGCCTTTTTCTACAAGTTAATTCTCATAGTGCTGTTTCTTTTCTTTTTCTTTTTTTCTTTTTTTTATTGCTCATATGATTTTGATTTATTTGTTATGGAAATTGTAAGAAAAGAATTTGAAATAATAAACATTGTATAAAACTATTTTTAGGGTTATTTGATCAATTGTAGTTGTTGTATATCTACTTTTATGAAAGCAAAAATAAGGAACTAAGGACAAATGAGATTGAAATCAGACAATGAAAAAGATTCAAGAGATGGCACCATTTTCTTACCCTATTTGTTTTGTTTTCTTTTACTTTTTCTTTTTTCTCCCTTTTTTCCCTTTCCAATTCTCCTTAAATTATTATTTTTTGTATATGAGTGAGTTACATGTGTAAATAGATTTTATTTTCATCTTTTTTCATTCTTTTTCTAATTTTGTAGCTGTGAACTATAGAATTTTGGGTTAAAAAGTGTAATTATTCACTTTATTTTATTGCAATCGGTTTGTCTATGATGATAGGTTTTAGAATGGAAGAATGTGGAAATAGGAGAGATAAAGTAGGATGAAATTCCTGTGAAAAACAAGGCCATGAGTCAATTCTTAGTACTAGTAGGAAAACATGTAAACCCAAAAAAAGAAACTCATTGCAAGCACGAAGCGCGTGTGATGATGCTAGTATATAGTTATAGCGTTATTTTAGAACTACAACAAATTCCACACTTATTTTTACAACTAGTTGCCTGTCACTTTCACACAAATATATCACTTTATTTTTTCACCACTCACAACCAGCCACATCATATAGTTATGAAAATGAGTGTGATCTACGTGGAGTTGGTTGATATTCTAAAATTTTTCATAGCTATATATAAAGATTTACCTCAAAATAGTTTTAGCCTTTTTTTCTTTTTTTCTTTTTATCAAAGTTCTATGTTTGTTACTCCCCTTATCTCATTTTGTTGATTCTATTTTAAAAATTCATTTTTTTAAATTACATAATTTATGTGTTGTTTCTGAATAAAAAATGTCAAAACTATATTCATTAATTTAACTTTTAATTGAAAATTTGTATTGATTTTTTAAAATAAAAGCAATAATAGGTCTTATGGTGTTTACCAACTTTTCAAAGAATATTATATTTTGGACATCTTGAAATACATCTTAAAATGAAATAGGAGATCAATAAAATTAGAGGTATAGAGTTTTTTTTTTTTTTTTTCAATGATAATTACTTTTTATCATCAAGCTAAGATACTAATTAGTTTTTTAAGTAAGCGGAGTTCAAATCCCAAATCTCTTATTAAATAATTAAAAAAACTTTATGAGTTGAGTTTTTTTTTTTTTTTTTTCTTAATGGTTATAAGTCTTAACTTCTTTGTAATCTATATTGATTTATCCATGATTTGTCAAGGCAGTTGACGTTTAAATAATAATAATATTAATAATGTATTTTGCTGAATGAATTGTATGATTGGGAATTTGGGAGCGTGCATGGTCTAATATTGGAATCCAAATCTTCTGTCCCACTTTTCCTGCTCCACCAATAAAAACATGCCACGTGTTCACCTAATTAATTAAATACTACTATTAATTAATAATGGTAGTATTAATAAGTCAATAATGATAGTATTTAATTAATTAGGTGAACACGTGGCATGTTTTTATTGGTGGAGTATAGGATGGAGCAGGAAAAGTGGGACAGAAGATTGAATGAATGGTAGGATTCATTAAATAAGAGGAAATAAGTTTACTTTTTGGTTGCTCTCATCTCAGCGGTGTACAGCAAAATGTATTTTTATACATAATGAAAGTGAAATCTTCCTCTATTTTTTTTTTTTTTTTTTTTTTTGAATAATGAAAGATTTAAGATGTGCTAGGTTTAAATAAAAAGTATACAATATTACATAATTCAAAATTTTTAATTAATACTTTGGTCACAAAAGAGAAAAATAAAAAAATTAATTAAGAATAATGCTAGAGATACAAACTATTTTACAAATTTTTTTACAAACTACTGATGTGATGAGTAATTATTGATAAATGAAAAAGTGATATTAATGATGAGCCTAGATGGAAATCAAGAAGAGGTTGGTCACATCAATATTTTGTAAATATGTTGTAAAATAGTTTATGACCATAACTTACTCATTAGTTAATACTCTCTCTGTCCCAAATTGTTGGCCATTTTTAGAAAATTCAACTTTTTAAGGAACATTATTTAAAGTGTTTTTTTTTTTAAATTTTTTTTATACAAGATAGAATTCTACTCTAGCCTAATCTAAGTGTATATGTATGTGAAACTCCCTCCTGGAAACTTGAACCTCGGGCCTTACCCCCACACCCCACAAACACTTATACTTGTGGAGTGACCATCACACAGAAGATGTGTGGTGGTAAAGTGTTTTTTTTTTTTTTAATTAAAATGATAAATTTTTTCAAAACTAGCATCATTAATTTAAACTCTAGTGAAAGAATGGTATTAATTCTATTGACATTTTAAATAAAGCAAAAAGGTAAACTAGTAAATTTATACATTGACTTTTGAAAGCAGCTTATATTTTGGGACATTCCAAAATAAAATAAAGGACCAACAATTTGAGATGAAGTGAGCACTGAGTAGTATATTTTGATAGGCTCTTTTGGATATACATCATTGTTAGTTTCTTTAAAACCTTCTCCCATCTCCCCTTGTGCGTGTGTGAGTTAAAATATTTAGTATTCTAAAAAAAAAAAAAAGTAGTATATTTTAACAAATCTATCATTAAATTATATTTAATTCTTATTCTCTCAATGCTTGCCAAATAATAATAATAATAATAATAGTTATATCATCTACTAAATTTTAAATCACGCCACTAAAAAAGCCTATGAAAATAAGGAACGTTATAAGGAGCTCATTTGCGAGGATTCAGATCCTCTAGATTTTCTAAGGTATTCTACCAATAGATTTCCTTAAATCATAACCACTATTTTATGATTTAAGGACTTAGATTTTTCCATGTCAGCATTCCACTAATAGTACTTTTAAATAATAAAACAACTAAAATTATTTTTAATAGAATGCTGACATGGTAAAATCCAAATCATTAAATTATTAAAGAATGGTTAAGATTTAAGAAAATCTATTTGGTAAAGTATCCTAAAAAGTCTAGAAGATCTGAATCCTATTTGTGATGCCCCCCTCTTAGTTTAAAGTCATCTTTGTTTTGCCTAAAGCCATGAAAGACTAAGAGTATATTTGGGATCCGCTTATTTTACTAAAATTGAAAACTTTTTGCTAAAAGTATTATAAATAAAGGTAAAAGTTAGCTGAAATAGTACAAAAGGTGCAGTGAAACTCATAAATAGTAGTAAAAATAAACTGAATAGTAAAATAAATTAATTTTTTTAATTTGGAACTAAATGCATACTAAATTGTTGTAAACCTCCTAGCGTAGCATTTCGAGAACTACTAGTCTCACTCACGTGACAAAGTCCTTGGGTAGGTACTAGCTAAAATGGTTGGGTTTGCATCAATCTCAACAAAATCATCAACTCCTCATGAGTTTCAACACAAGACTTTTTGTCTAATAAATTAAGCAAATGTAAGATTAAGGTTTCTCTGCGTTGGGAAGCAAAAACATGAAGTACTCTCTCTCCCTAATCACATCACCCCGAATTTACCCAATTTTGTGATTAGAAAATATATACCGTTGTACTTGATTGGAAATCCGCCTCTTCCTTCTCTTTTGTTCTTCACTTGCTGTATGATATGAGTAGCAGACTTGACTTCCTCAAAAACCAAGCCAATCAAAGGTCGATACGTATCAAGGCGAGATAAAAACAACCTATATGTTTTTTCAAGCAAGTTAAAACTCATTGACTGTTACATGTTCAATTTTACAAGGCCAATCCATTTAGGAGACCCCTAGGAGGAAGAACTATCTCCTACATTAGGTGTCTCACAGCATATAAAGTCTCAAAATATATGGATGATGGATCCCACCAACTTTGAGACACCAAGTTTGTACACCCGTGGTAAGAGATAACTTTTAATTCCCAAAGACAATATAGTTTCACGGGGAGGCGTCAAGATTCAAGAAGCATCATTCCTCGAACAAATCATTGGGCATTTAACTTTTAACACAGAACAAGAGAATATTGTTTGGTAACAAGAACAACAAGAAAATTTTGCTAGAATGTGATTTGTGTATAACATTTATTATCAGCATTAAAAGGTGGAGAATGTAATAATTTATTTTCAGCCTATCAATGTGGCAATTGATTGCTAGCAAATAGTATTATATTGACTACTTGATGGAGATGGGATGGGACGGGATAGTGTGCCTTTCATGTGTTCAAAAGGTGACTGATTAGAAAAATGTTAGCAACCCAAAAAATACAGTACAATTTGTCCGTTCGCATGTTGTGAGTGATGGAGAAAAAGTGATTAATTTATGTCGATTCACATATTTAATTCTCATAACTAGCCACAAAACGAATTGTGCTAAAAGTTGTGATGTTCTACTGATTAATTATTACCTGTTTATATGGACGGTGCGTTTGTTCACAACATGCGCAAGATTGCATCATATATTCATATGGATGTGTCTGCCAGACTGGGGGGAAAAAGTGATTAATTTATGTCGATTCACATATTTAATTCTCATTACTAGTCACAAAATGAATTGTGCTAAAAGTTGTGATGTTCTACTGATTAATTATTACCTGTTTATATGGACGGTGCGTTTGTTCACAACATGCGCAAGATTGCATCATATATTCATATGGATGTGTCTGCCAGACTGGGTGCTTGTGGGCCTCTGTGCCTTTTCTTAGCGAAGCTATTTATTTAATGGATTAGTGTCATTATCATGTTACAATTAATTGGCAATCTTATTTTTTTTTAAATCTCTATCATGATGCTTCTCATATAATATTTCAGCATATCAGCATTTATTTAAAATAAAATTTTGGTTGAGATGTA